>NW_012101643.1:975440-977424 GCF_000951045.1 Mandrillus leucophaeus | reverse complement strand
TACCGGGAAAAGGAGTTATCATGGCCCTTATGGTCTCCCGGGAAGAAGAATGGAGACTTTTTCTAACTGAGCCAGGCCAAGAGATAAAACCAGCTCTAGCTAAGCAATGGCCCGAGTATGGGCAGAGGATAATCCTCCAGGACTGGCGGTCAACCAAGCCCCCGTACTCATAGAAGTTAAGCCTAGGGCCCAACCAATTAGACAAAAGCAGTATCTGGTTCCCAGAGAAGCTCTCGAAGGAATCCAGGTTCATCTCAGGTGCTTGAAAGCCTATGGAATTATAGTTCCTTGCCAGTCTCCTTGGGACACCCACCCCACCCCTGCCTGTCCCTAAGCCAGAGACCAAGGACTGTTGGCCAGTACAGGACTTGTGCTTCGTCAACCAAGCTACAGTGACTCTGCACCCAACAGTTCCTAACCCTTACACATTGTTAGGGCTGCTGCTGGCTAAGGACAGCTGGTTTATGGGACTTAAAAGATGCCTTCTTTAGCATCAGAATAGCTCCTGAGAGCCAGAAGCTGTTTGCCTTTCAGTGGGAAGATCTGAAGTCAGGTGTTACTACTCAGTACACTTGGACCAGCTTCCCCAATGGCTCAAGAACTCCCCTACTATCTTCGGGGAGGCCCTGGCTCGAGACCTGCAGAAGTTTCCTTCTAAAGACCTAGGCTGTGTCTTGCTCCTAGTTCACGAAAATACTTCAGCATAAGTATACTATATGAATCACTATCAATCTGTCTTGCAAGAAGACTTGGGTAGTGAGAATGAAAGTGAGAACTCCCACTATTGAGTGAGATTTTCAAAGGTGGCCGGGTGGGGAATAAGGGAGGAGACCACGCCTCATATTGTCTTATGCCCAATTTCTGCCTCCAAAGAAAGAAGAAGTAAAAACTAAAAGGCAAAAATGAAATCCACAGGCAGACAGCCTGGCGCCGCACCCTGGGCCTGGTAGCTAAAGATTGGCCCCTGACCTAATCGGTTCTGTTATCTATAGATTACAGACATTGTATGGAAAAGCACTGTGAAAATCCCTGTCCTGTTTTGTTCAGATCTAATTACTGGTGCATGCAGCCCCCAGCCACGTACCCACTGCTTGCTCAATCAGTCACGACCCTCTCATACGCACCCTCTTAGAGTTGTGAGCCCTTAAAAGGGACAGGAATTGCCCACTCGGGGAGCTTGGCTCTTGAGACAGGAGTGTTGCCGATGCCCCCGGCTGAATAAACCCCTTCCTTCTTTAACTTGGTGTCTGAGGGGTTTTGTCTGCGGCTTGTTCTGCTACAGAATCTTATGTATTTGGCTTGAAATCTTCTTTTTACATTTATAAATTTCTCTTTAATCACTGCTTTAGCTGCATTTCATAAATTTTATATTGTGTTTGCACTGCAATTCAGTTTAAATATTTTCTAATTTCTCTTGTGGTTTTTTTTTTTGTTTTTTTTGTTTTTTTTGACCCCATGGATCATTTAGAAGTGTGTTGTTTATATTACAAACTGTGGTGGGTTCCTAATTTTTATTCTGTTGTTGACTTCTGATTTAGTTCTCTTGTTGTTGGAAAATATACTGTATATGATTTCAATTTTTTAAAATTTACTGAAACTTGCTTTATGGCCTAGCATATGGTCTATTCTGGAGAACGTTCCATGTGCACTTGAAAAGAATTTTTATTCTATAATCATTGGGTAGAGTGTGCTGTATGTGTCAGTTAGCCAGCTTCAGTCATCTGTCTCTTTGCTGTTTTTCTGCCACGCTGTTCTATTCATTATTGAGAGTCAGATATTAAAATCCCAGATTGATTACTTTTGAATTTTGTTTCTTTTTTTATTCTGTCAATGTTTGTTTCATGTGTGTTTGCACTCTGTCTGTTTTCAGATGTATATATATTTATAATTGTTCCATTTTGCTGATATGTTGATGTTTTTATCATTATGAAATGTTCCTCTTTGTCTCTCATAATATTTTTTGTCTTAAAATCTCTTTCTTGTT
>NW_012101643.1:970374-972355 GCF_000951045.1 Mandrillus leucophaeus | reverse complement strand
CCCCCCACAGTGGTTAAGAGGACAGGCAGCAGCAGTACTAGTAGCAAAGGGACAGTTAGTTAAGGAAGGTCCTCGCTCCACCTGCCGAGGGAAGTCAGCACCAAAAGTCCTGTCCGACCCAACACCAGAAGAATCATGGCAGGAATTGGTACCAGCAGTACCCCCTCCTTATTGAGAGGAAGGGTTCCCCACCCCTGAGCCCACAGTACCTCCACCTCCACCAGATAGCCACACTCCTAGACCACCCACAGTAGACATAAGAGGAAGTGAAGCCATGGGAGAAACTCCTCCCTTGGCAACTCACTTATGGCCCAAGACTGGAATCCAAATGCCCCTGAGAGAGCAGCGATATACTGGGGTAGATGAGGATGGACACATGGTGGAAAGGCATGCCTTTGTGTATCAACCTTTCACCTCTGCTGACCTCCTCAATTGGAAAAATAATACTCCATCTTACACTGAAAAGCCTCAAGCTTTAATTGACTTGCTCCAAACTATTATGCAGACTCATAATCCTACTTGGGCTGATTGCCACCAGCTGCTCATGTACCTCTTTAGTACAGATGAAAGGCGAAGGGTGCTCCAGGTGGCAGCTAAGAGGCTAGAGGAGCATGTCCCAGCTAATTACCAAAACCCCAAAACAGAATTCAGCTGCCAGGAACAGACCCCCAGTGGGACCCAAATGAGGGACCAGACATGGACAGGCTAAGACAGTACCATGAGGCATTAATAGAAGTTTTAAAGAAAGGGGCTCAAAAGGCTACAAATGTAAATAAGGTCTCTGAGGTCATCCAGGGTAAAGAGGAGAGTCCAGTGCAATTCTATGAAAGACTGTGTGAGGCTTACCATATGTACACTCCTTTTGATCCAGATGGCCCTAAAATTCAGCACATGATTAACATGGCCTTAGTCATAAGGAAGGCGAATGCCAGTCTAGGTGAAACGCTGACTTACTGGCCACAGCCATTAGGGGAATTACCCCTAAAGGAGAGGGAAAGGGGGGTTACTAGAAGAATACCCAGTCTAATTGCCCACGCTTGCAACGTAACCAATGCGCCTATTGTAAGGAAATAGGACATTGTCCCCAACTGAAGGAAAAGCAAAGTAATTCGGAACAGAAGACCTCAGATAAAGATGAGGGAGCTTTGTTCAGTCTGGCTGAAGAGCTATTGGACTGAAGGGGACTGGACTCAAGCACCCCCAATGAGCCACAGTCAGGATTACAACTGGGGACAAGGACATTAAGTTTTTGGTCGATACTAGTGCTGAACATTCAGTAGTGACCACCCCGGTCACCCCCTTATCCAAGAAAACCATTGATACAATCAGAGCAAAAGGAGTTTTCACTAAGCAGGCTTTCTGTCTACCACCGACCTGCTTGGTGGGGGGGACATGAGATAGTTCACCAGTTCTTGTACATGCCTGGCTGTCCCTTGCCCTTGCTGGGAAGAGACTTGCTTAGCAAGCTGAGAGCTACCATCTCCTTTACAAAACGGGGCTCTTTACAGCTGAAGTTACTGGGAAAAGGAGTTATCATGGCCCTTATGGTCTCCCGGGAAGAAGAATGGAGACTTTTTCTAACTGAGCCAGGCCAAGAGATAAAACCAGCTCTAGCTAAGCAATGGCCCCGCGTATGGGCAGAGGATAATCCTCCAGGACTGGCGGTCAACCAAGCCCCCGTACTCATAGAAGTTAAGCCTAGGGCCCAACCAATTAGACAAAAGCAGTATCTGGTTCCCAGAGAAGCTCTCGAAGGAATCCAGGTTCATCTCAGGTGCTTGAAAGCCTATGGAATTATAGTTCCTTGCCAGTCTCCTTGGGACACCCACCCCACCCCTGCCTGTCCCTAAGCCAGAGACCAAGGACTGTTGGCCAGTACAGGACTTGTGCTTCGTCAACCAAGCTACAGTGACTCTGCACCCAACAGTTCCTAACCCTTACACATTGTTAGGGCTGCTGCTGGCTAAGGACAGCTGGTTTA
>NW_012101643.1:963553-966239 GCF_000951045.1 Mandrillus leucophaeus | reverse complement strand
AGAGAGGGGTCCCAGAAAAATGGGTTGCTGATGTGCTGTGAAATGCAGGGGGGTTATAGATGAGCTGGTGGGGAGGTGGCGTCTGATCTACACTGGGTAAGAAATAATGGTTAGGACCAGATGTGGCATCTGCATAGGGCATGAATCCCTGGCAGCCCCCGCCCCAATCTTTCATTATGCAGGTGGGTTCTCTGCCTGAGCTTCTCCGTGTTGTCCATTTCTTTCTTACTGTACACATGCTAACAAAATAGGAAAGATGGAGTTTCCATGGTGGACATGCCTGGTCCCCAGGTAGCCCTTTTCTATTGGCGCAGCTGTTGCCATTCCCCTGTGCAAGCTTCCAGCTTCCTTATCTATGTTTGCAGCTCGATCTTTCAGGCTGCTCTTTGTTAGAAAATAAATGATTTCTTGGGCTGGTTTTTGTTAGAAGCGAAGTTCTGCCAAGGACTCTTTTGCCCTCACTATCTGCCTACATAATTTCTTTCTATCTTCTGTATCACAACCACCTTTTGGTTACTGTTTGTATGGCATATCATTTTCCATCCTTTGATTTTTCAACCAGTTTGAATCTTTGAAATGTAAATGTGACTTCGAACCTTAGATATCCAACAGCATATGGTTAGATCTTACTTGTGAGTCAGCTGCCTTTTAATTGGTGTGTTTTGACTATTTACATTTAAAGGAATTATAGATATAGTTGGATTTTTATTTGCCATTTTCCTTGTTTCCCATATGTCTCTTGTCTCTTTGTTTCTAAGTCCTTCCTTTACTGTGTTCATTTACATTAAATAAATGTTATTTGGCATACCATTTTAATTCCTCTGTTGATAACTTTTTACTATAGTTGTGACTTTTTTCTTTTTAGTGGCCCTTGATATTGCAATATGCATCTTAATTTAGCACAATCTACTTCAGATTAATACTAAATTTCAGTAAAATATGGTATTTTTTTCAATAAAGCTTCATTCCCCCTGTTCTTGTTAATGTATGTTGTCCCACAGGTCTGTAAAGCTCTGTTCAATTTTCTTCTGTCTTTGTGTCTCTCTGCTACTCATATTGTGTAATATCTATTAATTTTTCTTTTATTTCATTGTTGTTTTCTTTTGCCATCTCAAATATACTTTTGAGATTTTCTCAGTTATTGTACTTTTCAACTCAATAATTTCCATTAAAAAACAATGTATAATATCTTTACTGAGATTCTCTATTTAATGATTCATTGTTATCATACTTTCCTTTCATTCTTTAAATGTGTTTTTAAAAATTCTTTGGAAATATTTGTAATAGGTGCTCTACTTCTCCTAAATCAGACATCTGAGAACACTCAGTGACCATTTTATTTGACTGCTTTTTTTTTGCCCTGAGTATGGATCATACTTTCCTGTCTCTTTGTATGTCTCATAATTTTTATTGAAAACTGGACATTTTTGATTATGCATTGTGGCAGCTCTGGATTCTGATTTTTTTTTTTAATTTCACTGAAATTTATTACTGTTGCTCTTTGTTTGTCTGTTAATTTTGGCTAAATTGGTCTGTTTTCCCCTATGTTATATGACTGTAGAGTTTTGAAACATTCATATTTTATTTTTAAGCCTGACTCCCTAGGTGTTGGCCCTATGTCTACATTATGTCTACTATCACCTAATGATTCGATAATTGTTGTCTTCAAATACCCCAAGCCAGTATGGCTTCTGTCCTCTGTTAATAGATCTAAACATGGGCAGAGAGCACATTAAAAGCTCAAGGTGTTTTCAAGTATGCCCAGCTTTTACTTTTCCTTGGGCTCTTTTGTGTCTCCTTTGTGCATGTGTGTAGCTTAGTATAAGCCAGGAGTATGCGGACAGTTTGTTCCCTCTTTGATCTCCTCTGTGTTGGTGGCTTCATCTAAGATAGGTTTGCCCCATCCATGAGTAAACCCTCAGGATAGTAGAGTCCTTGGTCCTTCCTGCCTACCCACCACTAAGGTCATCAGTTTCACTTACCCTAACACTAGGCATGGGTATTTTATGCCACTCTAAATTGAGTGTGTCCTTTTTGACCACTGTCAGCAAAGCTGCTGGTCCTCATGGTATGACATGGTCTGGAAGAACCTCCTTGTTGACTGAGCTTGGGGGTGAATAAGAGAAACTCCAGGAAAGAATAACACAGATGTTTGCTATTCTTAACTAAAGTTCAGCAGTTAATCAAGCATAAGCTCTTTTCAGATTTCTTTATATTGTTGGTCAATTTCCATAGCATCAGAATGGCTAATTTTGTTAATTTTTTTCAGCTTTATAGCTTTTTTTTTGGTGATAGTGGGGAGAAATTTGTGACCTCTTTACTCAGCCATAGTCAGAAGTCAGAATAATGTTCTGAAATTTGAAGGATAAAATATGAATAAGAAGAGGGAAGCGTTTTCTTCTACTCTAAATTGTTAGGGCTTTGGCAAGGTATAGTGTGCCTATTGCAGGAACAATGTTTAGCAAAAATGAAGAGGGGTAATAAAGGAAAAATAAGCAAAATAATGAGTTCAAGATTGCACAGCTCTTTGAAGTGTAAGTGCATTCAGAATACAGAGATTCTACTGATGTATAATTCATAAGCATTTATGAAAATGGCTATGCAAAAGGCTTGGAAAAGAGAGGAAGGAGACTTACAAATAATAGTCTTCCTAAGCTGTCCCTTACATGACTAGTTCTTGTCAATA
>NW_012101643.1:958396-961613 GCF_000951045.1 Mandrillus leucophaeus | reverse complement strand
TGTTCTTGTTAATGTATGTTGTCCCACAGGTCTGTAAAGCTCTGTTCAATTTTCTTCTGTCTTTGTGTCTCTCTGCTACTCATATTGTGTAATATCTATTAATTTTTCTTTTATTTCATTGTTGTTTTCTTTTGCCATCTCAAATATACTTTTGAGATTTTCTCAGTTATTGTACTTTTCAACTCAATAATTTCCATTAAAAAACAATGTATAATATCTTTACTGAGATTCTCTATTTAATGATTCATTGTTATCATACTTTCCTTTCATTCTTTAAATGTGTTTTTAAAAATTCTTTGGAAATATTTGTAATAGGTGCTCTACTTCTCCTAAATCAGACATCTGAGAACACTCAGTGACCATTTTATTTGACTGCTTTTTTTTTGCCCTGAGTATGGATCATACTTTCCTGTCTCTTTGTATGTCTTATAATTTTTATTGAAAACTGGACATTTTTGATTATGCATTGTGGCAGCTCTGGATTCTGATTTTTTTTTTTAATTTCACTGAAATTTATTACTGTTGCTCTTTGTTTGTCTGTTAATTTTGGCTAAATTGGTCTGTTTTCCCCTATGTTATATGACTGTAGAGTTTTGAAACATTCATATTTTATTTTTAAGCCTGACTCCCTAGGTGTTGGCCCTATGTCTACATTATGTCTACTATCACCTAATGATTCGATAATTGTTGTCTTCAAATACCCCAAGCCAGTATGGCTTCTGTCCTCTGTTAATAGATCTAAACATGGGCAGAGAGCACATTAAAAGCTCAAGGTGTTTTCAAGTATGCCCAGCTTTTACTTTTCCTTGGGCTCTTTTGTGTCTCCTTTGTGCATGTGTGTAGCTTAGTATAAGCCAGGAGTATGCGGACAGTTTGTTCCCTCTTTGATCTCCTCTGTGTTGGTGGCTTCATCTAAGATAGGTTTGCCCCATCCATGAGTAAACCCTCAGGATAGTAGAGTCCTTGGTCCTTCCTGCCTACCCACCACTAAGGTCATCAGTTTCACTTACCCTAACACTAGGCATGGGTATTTTATGCCACTCTAAATTGAGTGTGTCCTTTTTGACCACTGTCAGCAAAGCTGCTGGTCCTCATGGTATGACATGGTCTGGAAGAACCTCCTTGTTGACTGAGCTTGGGGGTGAATAAGAGAAACTCCAGGAAAGAATAACACAGATGTTTGCTATTCTTAACTAAAGTTCAGCAGTTAATCAAGCATAAGCTCTTTTCAGATTTCTTTATATTGTTGGTCAATTTCCATAGCATCAGAATGGCTAATTTTGTTAATTTTTTTCAGCTTTATAGCTTTTTTTTTGGTGATAGTGGGGAGAAATTTGTGACCTCTTTACTCAGCCATAGTCAGAAGTCAGAATAATGTTCTGAAATTTGAAGGATAAAATATGAATAAGAAGAGGGAAGCGTTTTCTTCTACTCTAAATTGTTACGGCTTTGGCAAGGTATAGTGTGCCTATTGCAGGAACAATGTTTAGCAAAAATGAAGAGGAGTAATAAAGGAAAAATAAGCAAAATAATGAGTTCAAGATTGCACAGCTCTTTGAAGTGTAAGTGCATTCAGAATACAGAGATTCTACTGATGTATAATTCATAAGCATTTATGAAAATGGCTATGCAAAAGGCTTGGAAAAGAGAGGAAGGAGACTTACAAATAATAGTCTTCCTAAGCTGTCCCTTACATGACTAGTTCTTGTCAATATGGAAAAAGAAGACATCCCAAATGCCCAGCCCTTAAAGGTTTTATATTCCAGGCACACAAGCTTGTGACCTGGGACTCCCTGTTACACTTTCCAGTCTGATTCTTTCTACATCTTTCAAATGGGGGTGTGATAATACTAACAGAGGTGATGTAGGACTTAGTAAAGTTAATGTTGGCAAAGTATTCTTAAGACCCTGGAAACACAGGTCTCAGGGTATCTATTTCATAGGACATTTTAGTCAGACTAGCAGTTTTTGTTGCTTTATAGCTTTTAATAGTACAAGTTTCCTCTGATATCTGAAGTAAACATCTACTGGACAGGTACTTCAACCAACCAAGCCATGGCAGTGGCTAATATCTGAAGTAAATATCTAAAACCATTACTTTATATTTATATGTATGTATGTGTGTATATATATGGATATATACACACAATTATGTATATATACACAATTATACAGATATAATACAGATACACATATAATGCATATACATCCATATTATACATATATAATACCTATACATACAATATATAAATGTGTATATATAGTAGATATATATGCTATATATATACACAATTATATACATACACAATCTATACACACACATATATGTGTATGTGTATATGTGTGTGTGTGTATTTATACATATAGATATATATACAACAGAGGTGGAGAGGAGACAGAGATTGTTGAAGGACTTGGCTCATGTGATTGTGGAGGCTGAAAAGGAGGAAATCTGAAATGAGCAAGCTAGAGACCCAGGAAAGTTGAAGCTGTAGTTCCAGTTCAAGTCTAAAGGCCTGAGAACCAGGAAAGCTGATAGTATAAGTTCCAGCTGAGTCTGAATCCAAAGGCCAGAGAAGACAAATGTCCCAGTGCAGACATTCTGTGGTTCAGGAGTCCAGGCATTCTGTGGTTCAGGAGTCCAGGCATTCTGTGGTTCAGGAGTCCAGGCATTCTGTGGTTCAGGAGTCCAGTGTGGTTCAGGAGTCCAGGCATTCTGTGATTCAGGAGTCCAGACATTCTGTGGTTCAGGAGTCCAGGCATGACTTAGCTGGGTCCCCTGTTTCTGGGTCACAGGCTGAAATCCAGATGTCAGCTACACCTGCTGTATCATCTAAAGAGTTAACAGGGGAAAGAATTGCCTCCAAGCTTACCTGGTTGTTCACTAGAATCAGGGAATCAGTTGCTTTCAAATAGTTTCCCTGAGGCCCTTGGTTCCTTGCTGTTGTCACCAACAATTTCCTACCATGTAGCTTTCAACATGAATGCTTGCTTTATTAAAATATGCAAGTCAAGAAGGCAACAGAGTGTGACTGTAAGGCAGAAATAACAATCTCATGTAACCTTATCATGGAAGTGACGTCTATCACTTTTGCAATATTCTGTTGCTCACAGGCAAGTCACAGGTCCTGCCCACACTCAAGGACAGGAGATGTAAGGGTATGGATAGCAGGAGGTGGGCCACAGTAGGGCATCCTAGAGTCTGACCCCTGCAGGC
>NW_012101643.1:951612-953843 GCF_000951045.1 Mandrillus leucophaeus | reverse complement strand
CACTCATAAAAAGGACTAAGTTCAGAAAGTTCACCTTATAAGCTTCACTCCCTTGGTTCTCCATGCCCATTGTTTCACTCCCTCGGTTCTCCATGCCCATTGTTTCACTCCCTCGGTTCTCCATGCCCATTGTTTCACTCCCTCGGTTCTCCATGCCCGTTGTTTCACTCCCTCGGTTCTCCATGCCCGTTGTTTCACTCCCTCGGTTCTCCATACCCATTGTGCCAACCTGTCTCCCATTAGACTCTAAGCTCCTTGAGGATGTAGACTGTATTTATTCTTTTTCCCCAGAGTTTTAACCAACAGATTCTTTTTAGAAAATAGAAAAATGTTTGGGCATAACTACTAGGTTGAGAATATTAGTGGAGGAAAATGAAACTACAGACCAAGATCATGAAGAGGAGGCAATGGGACCTTTCCTTCTTCAACAAACACTGAGGAAATCTGTTCTGGAAATAGCTCCTTTGGTGTCACAGTGGGTGGACATTGCAACGTTGCCGACTTTTCCATGGAGAGCTCAATTACAATTTCCATTCACAAAAATTATGTAATGAATGAATGCTACTGACAATTCAAAATGGAAATCAAATGAATGACAGTGTCACTTCTAGTGCTCATCAATCCATTGGGTCTTTCCATGTCCTCAAAAACAGGCAATGCTTTTTTAATGAGAAGCCCTCTGGCACGTCCGTCAGCAGCCTCTGGTGTCCAGTCTCATCTCATTGTGCCATTCACTCTGAAGGTGCCTAATGACCAAAGTTAATCTGTTTTGGAGAAACTAAAGCACTTCGCCATCAGTTCTGTAGACGTTTATCCTTGTTTCTGAAATGTGTGCTCAGCTCTTTGCTGATAACTGCTGAGTCAGAACCAATAGCATCCTGATGGAGACATCCTTAAGCCCAGACAGTGTTGGGGTTGGGGGTATGGGGAGCTGCTCCAGATGCTGTTCCTACTAACTTTTGCTTCCCTGAGCCACAAAGGAGAATAGAGCTAATTATTGCTTATGAAAATCTGTGAAGTAACATGGAGCCAAGTGTTTTCTGGTATACCCATTATAAGAGGAAGAAACACGTGGAAGGGCCAAGTGATTAAAGAAGAAAAACAGGAGGATTTAATGAAGAAAAACTGTTTCAGGCATGATTTCATGTGGATGGTATTCTCTTTAGAGATTAGACTCCCCAGGTCAAGGCTTTACACACATTTTAAGAGGATAAGGAATCAGGCAGCTGAAAAGGAAAATCAAACATCTTCTCATCTCTAAGGTGAAATTCCTTTATTAGGAAACAGTACCTTTAAATGCGCCTTTCTCTGAATTAATTTCATTTTCCGAAAACATGTGCAGGTGTCTGCATCAGACTGCGGGAAAGCAGGTGTGGGGAAAAATAATTACCTGGAGCCTATACACAGTTAATCTCATCTCTGAGGATACCTGCAGAAGCCATTGGATGAAATTGTCTCTAAGACCCAAGATGAAAAGGTTATAGGAGGTCAACATTCTTGATTTAAATTTTTGTGTTCTTATCTCTCTTTTCTGTGCAACAATAGAACTTCTGTTATCAAAGGGCTTTCAGTTTTGAAAAGACAACTGCTTTGTTAAAGCAAAACATTGGCTGTTGCAAATGAGCATTAAAATGCTAAGCATCTGCTGCCACTTGCCAGAGGGAATAAATATTGCAATTGCTTCCTTCAGAATGCTCACTTGTTAGAATGCTGGCCAGGATAACACCTGAAGTGGGTGACATTTGAGATAATCAATTTAAGGCATATGCTGAAGTCTGTATTGTTCAACAAGAATAAAAAACCAAAGGGAAAAATCCTCTCAAATTATATTTAAGACACATTACCACAGGGTAAACTAAAAGCAGAAGTAGACAATCTAGATTCCAGCCATATTAACAAAAAGATGTGTGGTTAGCAAAACCTTATTACTATGGAGTTTAATTTTATGACTCTACATAATCTTACCAGGCATATTTCTCTCACCATGTTTACTGCTATTTTTCAGTGGCTTGATACATCCTGTGTTGATTGAGTGCTGTGGTCTGCATGTGCCCCCCAAAATTCATATGTTAAAACTTAACTGACAATGTGATAGTACCAGGAGGTGGGGTCTTTAGGAAGTGACTAAGTCATGAGGATGGGTAAGACTAGGGTCTTTATGAAATGGTTTGAGGGATAAAGTTCATTCCCTTCTGTCCCTTCTACATATGAGGACACAGAGTTGCTCCTTC
>NW_012101643.1:912442-940950 GCF_000951045.1 Mandrillus leucophaeus | reverse complement strand
AATCAGGCAGCTGAAAAGGAAAATCAAACATCTTCTCATCTCTAAGGTGAAATTCCTTTATTAGGAAACAGTACCTTTAAATGCGCCTTTCTCTGAATTAATTTCATTTTCCGAAAACATGTGCAGGTGTCTGCATCAGACTGCGGGAAAGCAGGTGTGGGGAAAAATAATTACCTGGAGCCTATACACAGTTAATCTCATCTCTGAGGATACCTGCAGAAGCCATTGGATGAAATTGTCTCTAAGACCCAAGATGAAAAGGTTATGGGAGGTCAACATTCTTGATTTAAATTTTTGTGTTCTTATCTCTCTTTTCTGTGCAACAATAGAACTTCTGTTATCAAAGGGCTTTCAGTTTTGAAAAGACAACTGCTTTGTTAAAGCAAAACATTGGCTGTTGCAAATGAGCATTAAAATGCTAAGCATCTGCTGCCACTTGCCAGAGGGAATAAATATTGCAATTGCTTCCTTCAGAATGCTCACTTGTTAGAATGCTGGCCAGGATAACACCTGAAGTGGGTGACATTTGAGATAATCAATTTAAGGCATATGCTGAAGTCTGTATTGTTCAACAAGAATAAAAAACCAAAGGGAAAAATCCTCTCAAATTATATTTAAGACACATTACCACAGGGTAAACTAAAAGCAGAAGTAGACAATCTAGATTCCAGCCATATTAACAAAAAGATGTGTGGTTAGCAAAACCTTATTACTATGGAGTTTAATTTTATGACTCTACATAATCTTACCAGGCATATTTCTCTCACCATGTTTACTGCTATTTTTCAGTGGCTTGATACATCCTGTGTTGATTGAGTGCTGTGGTCTGCATGTGCCCCCCAAAATTCATATGTTAAAACTTAACTGACAATGTGATAGTACCAGGAGGTGGGGTCTTTAGAAAGTGACTAAGTCATGAGGATGGGTAAGACTAGGGTCTTTATGAAATGGTTTGAGGGATAAAGTTCATTCCCTTCTGTCCCTTCTACATATGAGGACACAGAGTTGCTCCTTCGCGAGGATGCAGCAACAAGGTGCCGTCTTGGAAGCCCTCTCCAGATGCCTAACCTGCTGGCGGCTTGATTGTGAACCTCCAGGCTCCAGAACTGTGAAAAATAAGTTTTTCTTGTTAATATATTACCCAGTCTCAGGTATTTTGTTACAGCAGCAGAAATAAATTAAGACATTGAACATAGGTCAAAAGATCCTTAATCATAAAATCAATGTTCATTTCTGATTTTGTTTAAGAAAATTAGCAACTGATAATAGTGAGCTAGGCATGGTGGTGTGCATCAATAGTTCCAGCTACTAGGGAGGCTGAGGTGGGAGGATCATTTAAGCCCAGGAGTCTGAGGCCAGCTTGGGCAACATACCAAGACCTTTCTCTTAAAAAAATGATACTGGTCTCTCTCTTTGCGACGTATTACTTACTGAAAGCAGATCATTCAATAATGATTGAATTGCAGAAATAGTGTAAGAATTTGCAGATCATTTAACAGATTTATTGCAGAAGAGCCAAACAGTCTAATTTGATAAAAAGTATATTTTTAAAATTATATACAGAACAATGTCCTAATTCCTTAGTATCTATCTTCATCCTCAGTGCCATAATTCACACTTAACACCAAACTATGGTAGTTTCCCATACACTGTACTGCCTTTTCCTCATTGGACATTTGCTTTTATGGTTTCTCTGTGCTCAGAATGCCCCAACTAGAAGTCACATTCACAAAGTATATAATTTAGTGCTCGGCATTTGTGCCAGCTTTTTCAAAAGGCAGCCCCTGTCTTTTTACAGTTGGGTTCTGTGACTCTGCTTCTCAGTCCTGTAGCATCTTGTACTTATCACAGTCAGAGAACTCCAGTGCAATTATCTATGTAACTCTGTTTCGCCAACTATAAAGTTGTTCTTTTGAAGAACAGCAAACATGTCTTACTCATCTTTTTATCCTATGGCCTGGCACCTAACACGTAATAGATACTCAAAAAAGATTTGTTAAAAGAAAGACTGACTGGCTGAATGAATGAGAGTTTGCACTCCTCAAAATTGTCATAAAGGATAAGCAGTTACACTTCTTTGGTTGAAACAGTAAAATCCACCACTGACTAACCTGAGAAAGAAGAAGGGTTTCCTGGCGAGCTACTGAGATAGCTCAGAAATAGAAGGAAAGGGTGGGCAATCCTGCTTTACGAAGACAGTACCCAGCACAGTTCTGAATATCCGGATAAAGAAAGTTCGTGGAACTTCTAAGGTGCAACCGTCAGTTGGGAAGTTTTAACTACCTCTTGCTCCTGTATGTCATCAGTCATGTTCAATTCCAGGAGAGTAAAGTCAGTTGGCCCAGAGAATCTCAGGTACTCACTGCTATGATCAGAGTGCTAGGATCTGTTACAGGAAGTGAAATGTGTTGGGAAAGTGTCTGAGCAGATAATAGCAGTAGCTGCCTGGAGACCTCTTCCCCAAAGCCTATCATATAGAAGGGTTGAAGGTAGAGATTTGATGTGGACGTTTTTTTCTATTACGTTTTGATATCTGTACATTTTGTAAAAAGATAGTATAAGCGTTGAACTTCAGAAGTTTAAATACTTGAATGACTTTTTGAACAACTGCTTCCTCTAGTCTTCTTTCTGCTTCCCTACAATGCTTTGTTCATTTGGTGGGAGCAAAATTATCATCAGGGTGTGGAATGAAAGTGTTGAGACTTCTACTCAGGTATATTTTAGTTCATATTTCTTAATTTCCAATTTATACATAATGTTTAAGATATATAACATATTTTATACCTGTAGCATGCAAATACTTACATATAAAAAGGCATTTTATTCTTTTTTTACATTACAGCTATAAGATCAAAAAATTTGGAGACTATAGTTCTAAAGGATCTAATTCTATTAAGTTATAAAGCTATGCAAAAGTAAATATGAAAAACAATAAGAAACTTTGTAACATGGCAAGCTGTAGTTACACTGGAGACCAATATAAAATAAAATATTTTGTATTATATATTGTATATGTTAATAAATTTGCTAATATTTTTTGTTGTAAAATAAAACAGGATTTATTTTTCTGGCTAAAGGACTTGACTAGGTTTGATTGTGGTAGTAGTCTGTTAAAACATCCTCAAACATTACTTTGTGATTAGTGATAGTGATAACAATACCTAATTAGAGACTGGCGCTTTTTGAGCAAATCCATCAAAAATAGATTCCTCCAAATGATTCCATCAAGTTAAAATTGTTACATGTAACATGGCAGGAGAAGTCACTCGTTTACTTGGCGTATATTCTAAACTTAATGTTCTGATTCAAGAACCACAGACTTTAAGAATTTCGAAGAAGAAACCATGCCATTTCTAGATGTCTAATATTCCATTTTATGACTTGAATTGATTAAATTAATTAAAACACAAACCGAAATCTTTCAAGTGAAGTTGTTTGAGTTTGTTGGAAAAGCCAAATGCATAGTATCTTCATGAGAAAAAAAGAAAAAAACAAACATACTGTGTTTACCTGACAAAAAGTCAGCAAAGCAATTCATGAGAGTGTGAAAGATTTAGTCAGCAATGTTGTTTTTTACTGCACTAAATACTGATTTTGCGTTTACTCATTTATTTCATTTTATGTTCGATTGAGTTGGCTGAATTGCTGATGTTGTGTAGATAAATGAATCTACATTTAGAGGTTATCCTTTCTCCTGGCATTGGGTATCTTGTGGATGGTTAATCCTTCCTCTTTCTTTTCCTCATTTCCTCCTCATTTGAGGAAGAAATCAGCAGGATCAGCTCTACCCTTTTCTCCATCTTTTGTTGGATCTGCCTGCCTGTAAAGAGGGTGCAATCTGACTGTGATGGATCGATTGCAAATTGACCCAAGCCCCCACTTGCCCTGTTCTGAAGTCCTTGCAATGTTATTTTTTGGTTCCTCCCTTCAAGATGTGCAGTCTGTTTTCACACCCCTTGGATATAGACTGGTTTTGTGACTTGCTTAGGTTAGCAGGATGCAGGAGAAATGACAGTATGTTTGTGCTCTCCTGGCTCTTTGAACTCTACTGTGCCATAAGAACAAGCCCAGACTCACCTGCTGGAGAGAGAGAAACTACTTGCAGCAGAAAGAGTTGTCCCTACTGACGGCATCCTAAGCCGGCCAGACTGCACCCGGCTGACCTGTCAGCTAACCCTGCATGCACAAGTGAGTCCAATCAAGATCAGTGGAACCTAGGCCAACTCACAACTGAGAGCACAGATAAATATTTATTGTGCAGGACACTGTGATTTTGTAGTTATTTGTTATACAGCATTAATGAGACAGTGGAAAAATGGATACATCGGTTTTTCCCATGAAGTAAGCTTAGGAGGGAAGGGGAGGAGAAATTCCTTTGCTCAGGAATTATATGACAGGAAGGATAATCTGTATTTTGGGATGAGGTGTTAGAAAGTCCTTTTTACTATAGACCTAAAGCCACACTAATCAGCTGATGAGAAACAGGTTGACATTTTGGTCTCCATTTATTTTGTCTCCTGTGTCTTTTCTCATTTGGCTCCAGACTCAGGGATGGCAGAAAAGTGTGACAAATTGATGCTCTAAAATGCATGCTTAGCTAAATATTGTGGAAAAAATTTAATAAGAGTAAAATATACACAATATGTATTCATGTGATACCAGTAAAAAAAAGATTAGAATTATTGTCATAAGTTATTTCAACTGGCTACTATTAGTAAAATGTAGCCCTTTGTTCCAATTATATGCTAAAATGAAAACAATGTGTTAGTAGACAGTGAAATCCCCAGTGAATGATTGGCTAATTTATATATCACTGATTACGGATTTGCATGGGCTGTTGAACTCATCATGAAGAAAGCAGTTCCTCCTATTTGTGTATCTATCCCTGGTATTCTACAAGAATTAGATACATTTCAGGGGGGAAATATCGTGGTGAGTTACATATTTGTTCATGTTTACTTTTCAGGCCAATGGTTAGTACAGGTAGAAATTTGTCAGAGACATAAAGCACTACAAATCATTGATGTATTTAATCATACAACACATATTTATTAAGCATCTGCTATTGGTCAGGCAACTACTATATTTGTCAGTGCAAGGAATACAACAGTACATTGAATAGACAAAATCAGAAACTTCAAGAACTTATAGGGTAGTGGGTTATACAGACAGTAAATAATTTAACCTATAAATTATATTGTATTTTGATTATAAATATTATATATATTTTTCACTTGGAATAAGTGATATGAAGGAAAGAAACAGGGTAAAGGAATAAAACATGATGGAGATGGGTAGCTACTTTAGATAGGGTGGTCATGGGAGGCCTCTGTCAGGAACTCAGATTGAAGAAGAGTCTAGAAAGAAGTCAGAAGACGGTCATTTAAATATTTCAAGAAAACACACCCCAGGTACAGAGAATAGCAAGTGTAAGAAAGTAATGAGTAGGAAAACAAAGGACATATGCCAAGATGGCTTTTCTTCCTACAAACTTAAATGGCTTTACGCATGATATGTCTGATTCTTTAGAAGGACTGAGACAGGGATTAGAAGCAATATGATGGGATAAGAAATAGGAGGAAAAGCTGGGAAGGGACAACTGGGTACCATTCAGAAAAGGGTATATCAAGTAATCACAGAAGAAAATGGCTAGCTATACATGTGCCTGTCTGTGGTCACTGGGAAGGAATATTTATTACTTGGAGCTATTCATGTAGCAGAATTGTAATTGAGTGATTGTATTTGAGGGAATAAAACCTGCCTATTGATACTAGATCAACCCTTCACACACATTTTTTTGATAAAGTTGAGCTGTCATTGAAGACTGTCATTGACTGTTCTGTAGACCAAAATGATCTATCTAGTTTCGTCAACTCAGTATTATCTGTGTTAATGAATACAGTCATACTAATAAAGAAAACAATTGATTTGCTGACGTTAGAATTTTGATACCAATCCAAAAGTGCTAAGCTTCCCTGTGAATTTTTTGAATAGCGTCACAAAAATGCATGTCCACTCAGAACTTGGGAATGTGACCTTCTTGAATACAAGTTTTTGCAGATGTAATCAGATTATTATGTGGTGCTACTGGACTAAGGGTGGCCCTAAGTCCAATATCTGGTGTCCTTACAAGGAGAGGGGATTTGGAGACAGAAAGGAAGACACAGAGAGAGGAACACCATGTGAAGATGGCGGCAGAGATTGGAGTGATGCATCCAAGGAACAGGAAAGACTGAAGCAATCGCTAGAAGCTGAGAGAGAGGTATGGAACAGTTTGTTCTTCAGTGTCTCAGATGGAGCATGGCCCTGCTAACACCTTGATGTGGCCACTGAGCTTGCAGATCTGTGAGAGAATAAATTTCTGTTGTTTAAAGCCACCAAGTGTGCGGTAATTAATACACCTGGAACAAGAGCTCAGGGATACTCATCCTTCTGGCTAAGTGAGTGACCATACTTGGTTGAGGTTTATAGGTCAGTTGAATAGGATTAAATGCACTCAAAACTAAAATTATTTTGAATATAGTATGTGTTTGAAAAATTAGAACACATTGCAGAATTTATAGTATTTTAGGATTATCATGAAGAATAAACAATTTTATACATTTTCTGAATGTATGTTGTTTCACTGCAAATATGTTGAAAAGGTGAAATAAAAATATCCCTCTATAGAACAATAAAGACTAGCAGTCTGGGAGGTTCATCTGTTCAACAAAAACTTATTAAGTGCCAGGCACAGTGCTAAGTACTAAGGTAGGCAGTTAAATAAGCCTTTCTGAGTTGAGTCTTTGCTGATAACATTTGACATTTGACATATTTTGAAAATTATTTATTATTTTAAAAATAATTTCTGGTTGTTAGAATGAGTGAAAGGAATCCGTTGTTTGTAGATTTTAGAATACACTGTCTTGCTAATCTTCTTTTCCCCATTATTCATGGATAATTAAGGAATGAAGTAAAATTCTCACCAATAGGCTTCCTCATGAACATCAAGACTAATTTTATCTCAGTGTTGTGACCTACATGTCAAATGAATCTGAGGAGCAGGGAAGAAAATAAAATTTTAGGCAAAGCCAGAGGGTAATTCATGCTGTGGTGTATGTCAGACAATGCCTGGTGAGAATATTAAAGTGCTTCAGTTAAGTCAAAGGTTTGACTAATGTTCAGAGTTTTCCTGTTGACTTTATAGCCTGAGCTGACAGTATAGACCATTTGTCATTGTCAATGCCTAAGGCTGCATCGACAATGTCAATAGCAGTGGCAACAACAATTCTTTGAATAAAATGTTATGTTTTCCCATAATGAATCCAGTGTCTTTACATCCTGATTTCTCCTGATTTCTCAGCCCCTTGGCCCTGAATACTTTCCAGAAGACTTGAACTGCCAAGAGCATGTGTGGAATGTACCAGGTTTAAAAGTAGGCTGCAATTTTCCTAGGACTCAGGAAGTTTTTCTCTGTCTTGCCATAAAGTGTGGGATGCTAGAAGGAATGACTGGGAACTCTCAGGTATTCAACTCAATATACAGTCACTCAGTCACTGTTGAAGGAATGAATGAGAACCTGCAGACATAATAATTAGGTGAGACTGGTAAAGGAGCTAGGAGTTTTCAACTTCAGGGAAGAAGACTGAGAAGTAACTTAGTACCCAAGCAAATGGCAGAGACTCTTGTGTAAAGTGTGACATACTAGAAAGATTTACACTGGAAAAAGCTTTTCAGTTAACCGCATGGCCTTGCAAAAGTTCAACTTGATGTTCCTCAGTGACTTCGTCTTTAATTTAGGGATGATGATACAGGTGACGACTGGAACCTAGCTCACATAGGTGCTGGATCAATGGCAGCTGCTATTTCTTCCACACATTCTAGGTATGGTGACATCCTTGAGATTAAGAGTCATGAATTGCCAATCTTTGTATTCCACAGAACAACTAGGTCAATGCTTGACTCAGAATGGGAATTCAATGTATTTATTGAATTAAAATGCAAGATATATGATTTAGTTTAAACATAAAAGAAACTTTTTTTTTTGAATTACGTAAGTTCTGCACATTCCTGGACTCACTCATCTTGCAGGAGGGCTAGAATTGTCCTTTTAAGTTTTCGGAAATAGGAGGTACTGATGTGTTTGGATATTTAGGTGTCAACATAGAGATGTTTAATATTGTTACCTTATTTATATTAGTGCATTTTGGATAAAAGCCTCTCAAGTCTTTAAAACTGTGGAAGAGACTGTGATAGGGAACTTTTTTTTTTTTTCCTGGAGAATTAAGGTCCCCTAATAAATCAGTGTACTATATGTGGGTAGTAACATTCTGTATATGACTTTCTTCTTTCTATTAATAAATGGAATCTAGTTGACCTCTTCAGCTTTGGCTGGGCTACAGCTATTATTTCAAAATTTAAAGGGATCTATGCTTGCCCTTGGGCCTAAAATTCCAAGTAAAATGATGCCCCTGGATAATAACTCTACATCCACAGAGATAATAATTGCGCCAAGGAGTATGTATTGAATGGCTTATTCTCGTATCTTTTTAATGGCTTTCCCAAAGTACTGTCTTAATCCTCCCCAAACCTGAAAGAGTATCCACAAAACAGAATAGGGCAGAGGTTTTTATTCACAGCAGTCATTTCCTTGCTCTGCCTGCATCTTACCTTTGCTCAAGCCAGCAGCTTGAGCTCCCACTGTTTTGTTGTCTAATTCTGAATGTTTGCAAGCTCTTTATTTTCTTTTTTCCTGTTTACCTCTTGGATTGCTCAAGATAAAATGGATTCACTTGAATGCCAACATGATGTGATTTGATTTCCATTACTGTAATGCCTCCCCTCCCTTTTTTACTTCTGCTGATAATCATTTCTCTTAACTAAACATGATAATTAGCATTTTGTGTTCCTTAACAGCTGTTTTCTCTCTCTAGTCATCTTAAAAAAACCATAACACAGAACTGGGTGTCTTTCTTCAGTCATTTTTGTCTTTGGATTTCTAGTTTTAATTGGTTTTCTTATTTGCTGCCATTCAGAAATAATTCTATTTCCATGTAATGCAATTAAAAAATATTTTTGACAAGGATTGCTTTTGAGTATTAGTTTTACTTCAAATTGTTTTGCTTTCATTTCAGCACATGAAAAAAAAATTCTAGAAGATATTAACTTAACAAATCATCCCCATGATTTTTCTGAGGTTTGTATTCTCTGTGTTAAGGCGTAAGATATTCAAAGTCCAAACTTAAAAAAAAAAAATGAAAACAGGTTTATCTAACTTAAAGAAAATATTCAATTATAGATTAAATTAATCACTTTTTTTTTTTTTTTTTGAGATGGAGTCTCACTCTGTTGCCCAGGCTGGAATGCGGTGGCAAGATCTTGGCTCACTGTAACATCTGCCTCCTGAGTAGCTGGGATTATAGGCCTGTGCCATCATGCCCAGCTAAGTTTTGTATTTTTAGTAGAGACGTGGTTTTGCCATGTTAGCCCAGCTTGTCTCAAACTCTTTACCTCAGATGATCCACCCACCTCGGCCTCCCAAGGTGCTGGATTACAGGCGTGAGCTACCACACCCAGCCACATTTATAATAATTCTTTATAAAGACCATTCCTTAGATATCTTTAAATAATGTTTGTGTGGTATAAATGTGTCATAGAATTTTAAAGTAGAAAGATGTTATAATATAATTTATAAAAATTAAAACTGTATTTCTGTTAAGAAAATTTACTTATTCTTTAAATACTTATTTAAAGAGTTAGGTAAACCATAATCAATTAAGGTTTTCTGCAAGAAGTATTGATGCAGCAAACATTAAGATCCAATGAATCTCTCTTTGTGGCAAGGTATCCCAATGCAGTGAGAGATCTATTTTGAGCAGACATCTGGTTTCCTGCTTAAAGAAATTCATTTTATTCTATGGTTTACCTTGGGAAATATTACAGATCAATGAGTAGCACTATTCCTTAGCTTTCCAACTTTGTGTTGGAGTTCATAAATATTAATCACTTTACTTCCTTCCTCTTTGCCCTGTAATGAAAGTTATCAGAGTTCTGGCGGCACAGAGGTGCATCAGTGCCCAGTGAAATGTGGAGAGTGAATCGCCATGTAACATCTATGAAGACTACACATTCACCTAGAAAATAATGCTTTCTGAACCATGCATAGATTGAATATTCTAGATTTGCCCTTGGAAATTTGTGTTATTTCTAGACATATTTTTTCCTTTCTTCACGTGCTATCATTCACTTGAATTAGTTCTACTTTCTAGGAAGCTTGTCTATCTTCTGTGTGACAAAAATATTGTTTATAAATTTAGCAAAAGAATTCAAGGACAGTAAAATTAATTCATGGAAAAGCATGAACGAATTTCTCTTTAGGTGGCAAATGTGGAAAGCAACACTTATGTACATAAGACAGTACTTTTACCTATCATACTTTTGAGCTCTTGGCTAAAATATTATTTTTATTGTTATTTTGTCTACTCGTAGTAACATTTAAAGACAATATTTAAAATATTTAAGAACTATTATGAGAAACCAATGTTTATAAAATTGCAAATACAGAAGGTGAATCTCTGATTTAGTAAGTTTATAAATTTATTTTTAAAAAGATCCAAGTCACCATGTATCTCCAGTTTCTCTTACAAATGTATTATTTCCCGGAAAATTATCCAGCTTTTTATATAAGATTCATCTATCATATTATCATTTAAATTACTACTTTCATAAAAGTACTGCCCCCACCCAGTCTTTCCAAAACAGATTAAAATGGTTTAAAAAATGCAAGGAGAAAAAGAACAAAAATGAAATAAATCTTTAAATACTCAATTTATGATGCATTGTTTGTTCAATCATAACTGTTAAGTGTATGGATGGAAAGATGAGAAAACATGTAGTCTGATTTGACTTTTCTTCAAGTCTCAAAACAAGAATGTGAACAATTTTCTAAATCATTTCAGATAGAAAGAATACACTCATCTCAACTCTTGGAAATTTTGCCAAAGTTGATTTTCATTTTGAAAAGTCACCTGGCATAGATAAAGGAAAGTGGACCCCACCCAAGTTTGGATTTCAGTTTCCAGGCTTGAGTGTCCCTCATAACCCTGTGAGTACTTCGTATAACACTGTTACACTCATTTTATACTGAGGAGACTGAAGCCCAAAAAGCTGAAATGCTAAGCCTAACTGTAGCCCTCATTCTAACACCAGACAGTTGCCTATTCACAGGATAAGTAAAATTCACAGGAGGCCATTGGTTTGGACTGAGCTCCTGCACTAGGTCCAACAGGTGAAACCAAATGGAGTCGTTCAGGCTGGAGTTCCACCTCACCAAGCCAAAACTAATTTGTTTATCTGACCTTTCCGGAAATCAGGAGAAACAGAAATAATCATCATATCCCCAAACAGGTCAGTTTTAGCCTACGTAGTAAGAAGTCCCCTCTGCTTTAAACTTTACAAGAACAGTAACTTTGTCTCTGTTTTTTGAGACAGAGTCTTGCTCTGTTGCCCAGGCTGGAGTGCAGAGGTGTGATCTTGGCTCACTGCAACCTCCGCCTCCTAGGTTCAAGCAATTCTCATGCCTCAGCCTCCCAAGTAGCTAGGATTACAGGCATGCACCAACACACCTGGCTAATTTTTTGTATTTTTAGTAGAGATGGGGTTTTGCCATGTTGGCCATGCTGGCCTTCAACTCCTCAGCTCAGGTGATCCGCCCACCTCAGGCTCCCAAAGTGCTAGGATTACAAGCGTGAGCCACCATGCCCTACAAGAATAGTAACTTTGAAATAACTAATCTGCTTTTTGTTTTCTGTTCCTGCTTTCTTCAGCACTTTTCTGCCTATAAAGTCAACATCCTCTGCTCACCTCCTTGGAACATTCATTCTATTTATGTAATAAGGTGTTGCTCAGTTCTAGAATGGCAAATAAAAGCCAACGAAGATCTTTAAGCTATGTTTGTTGTAATTCTGTCTTTTGGCGTTAGGAGCAAATAGATGGCTTTCAGTACATTTCATTTTTCAGATATTAGTGTTTTCCATTCTTGTGCATTCTTCCCTGTTGGTTGGTTGGTTGTTTTCCTGCTGTGTTGCCCATACTGGAGTGCAGTGGTGCGATCATAACTCACTATAGCCTCAAACTCTTGGGCTCAAGTGATCCTCCCACCTCAGCCTTCTGAGTAGCTGGCATTACTGGCATGAGCCACCCCACACAGCCTGTTTTGGGCTTTTAATTAAAATCCTCTTTGGTTCCAGATTCACTTTCTTCACCAATATGTTTATTTCACATATTTAATGTGTTCTATTCACCATTTTCACATTCTATAGAAGATACAGTGGAAAGAAAATATCAATCTCAAACATAGCTTTGATTCCAGAAGCATCACATAGTTTGTACACACTTGAAAGAAAGGCTTCTAACATTAGGTTTTTCACCTAGAATGATACTGGAGATACAAAACCTGTCTAGGAAAACAAACCATTCTCCCTGCTAAAATGAAATGATACAGAAGGACCTGAAAGGACAAGTGAGCTCAGAGGTGGTAAGAATGTAAGACCTTTGCCAAAAAACTAGACAAACCCAGGTGAATTAGAGAAGGATCAAATAGAAGAAGAAAAGTTGTATTATAAAAAGGATAAATATAATGATCACTCTTTTATGATATAATGGTTATATCTTCAAAGACCTAGGCAGTATTATTGAAAATCTACTAAATTATTAAAAAAATTTGATCTGATGTCTGATGCAAGATAAGCAACACAAATCAAATAACTTCTATTAATTCACCAGTAATAGTAATGGTATTTAGTAATTGTGCAATATTATTACTAATTCACCTAGAAATAAAATTGTGAAAATGTGATAACGCTCATAATAAACTGAAAGCAAATTTAACAAAAATATGAAAGCCTCAATGAAGAAAAACATAATATATAAATCATACAAAAGCATAAAGACATGTTTATCCTTCCTGAAGGATATAAAATGGAATCAAAACAAATAGAAATACATGCCACATTTTACATGAAAAGACAATATTAGAAATGTCAGTTTTCCTAAAACTGATATATAAACGTAATACAATTGCTATTTGTATTTACTTTCTACTGCTGTGTCATAAATTATCACTAATTTAGCAACTTAAGAAATACCTATTAATCTCAGAGTTCCTGTAGGTCCGAAGTCTGGGGAAAGCTTAACAGGCTCTTTGGTTCAGTTTTTCACCCAGCTGCTATCCAGGTGTCAGTTGGGATGTGATCTCATCAGAGGCCTGACTGGGGAAATGTTCACTATCGATTCATTCAGTTTTGGCGGATTTATTTTCTTGTGGGTGTAGAACTGAGGCCCCTTCTGTTTGCTACCTGTTGGCCAAGAAGAAGCTCTTTGCATCTAGAGGCCTCCCAGAGGTCTTTGCCACACAGTCGTGTACGAGGTTACAACATGACAACTTACTTATAGCCTGTATTGGAGTCTGGTTAGCAAAGTGGGTACTATTACATGTATAGTAACATAATCATGAGAGTGATACTCATCACCTTTGCCATAGAACATACCCTTATTATGGGAGTGACATTCTTGTAATGTTGCCCAGACTGTTCTTGAACTTACAGCCTCAAGGGATCCTCCCACATCAGCCTCTCAAAATGTTGGGATTACAGGCATGAGCCATTGCACCTGACCAAAAATATATTTTTAAAAAAGAAAAGTGAAAAGGTATACTTATTTATAAGTCTTACCATATTTAAAAGTACAGAGTTCATGGATGGAATTTTTTATATATTCCTCTAATTCTACACTGTCAATTGACATGTAGAATCAATAGAATAGCAATGATACTTTTATTTCCTATTGTAAAGTCTGGCTGTGTGTATTTTTAAAAGTGCTGGATTCTGCTTTTAGTGGGTAATAACTTAATAACTTGCTATAATCAGTTTGTCTCTACCATCTCCAGATTAGTAATCTACTATTTCATCCAGACTCTGTTCCATACCAGCATCTGCACTGATTTTAAAACTCTTTACCTCCCTTTCCAGTAGACAAAGAAATAAAAATAAGTAACAATGAATCACATCACAACAATGTCTGTGTGTGCCCTCTGTCTCAGGAGAAAATAGTGATTTTTAAATGTAAAATTGTTACGATAGACCGCCTTCTCAGGGAAGTGAAAAATTGGCCATTGCCATAATAGCAAAAAGCAGATTTTGTACTTACATAAGAATTTAATCAGTGATGATAGTGATTGTATTAAAATTACTTGCACTTTTAGCGTGTCAAAGAGTTACCTCATTAACCCCTTTTAGTGGTTTCACAACCATAGGTAATCAGATAGCAAGTCTATAGATAAAAAATCTGGCACTTTTAAATAAAAAATTGCTTATGCAGTAAAGGAGAAGCATGCTTCTAACAACTGGATCCTTTGGCAAGGTACCCTTATGTTTGCTTTCACTCGTGCTAAGGAAAACTGTCCTTAGCCACCTGAGATGGTAGCCCAATGCCAGCTGTTTTGAGCTGTAAAGGGTGTGCTGAGTAGTGAGCCTGTAGCAGTGTGCCCTGTGCCAGTATCCAGATACCATTCGTTGATTTGCCAAGTAAACACTCACCATTTAGAGTCCAATGAGAAAACACCACTTGTACTTTGTTATATAACTTAAGTACAGCACATTTAATTTTATTTGAAAAATGAAATAGCTATTTTTGAAATCAATATGGAGAATATTTAAAAATAAATACTTTGGTCACTTTTAAGACTATATAGATTAAAATATTAATAGAGGACATAAATACAAAAAATATGCAATGGCTAGTTATAATTAGTATCTATTTCTGATTAATGAGGGCAAATGCATTTTCTTTCAAGTACTTAAAACACAACACTACAATTTTCATTAGACTATATATTTTTAGAAAAAAAAGTGTAATACTAAATGTGTAATTGTGTTTATAAGACTTTTAGTATTACACTATTTTCTTAAAATTAGTGTAATATAAAAAGCATTTAATTAGCAGACCATGTCTACATTTACATTTGTTATTTCTCTTGCGTTAGATTAAGTTGTGATTTGTCTGTTTGGCTTAGGTTGTTCATAATGACCTGTTATCCTTTCATTGTCTCTAAGGTCCATAATGGTATCTTATTTTTCATTTCAGATAGTGGTGATGTTTCTTTTCTCATATTTTTCTTGCCAGAGATTTATCCTTTTTTTTTTTTCATCTTTTCAAAGAACCACCTTTAGATTTCATTGGTTTTCTGTACTGGTTTTGTATATCATTGATATCTGTTCTTTGTCATTTCTTGTCATGTATTTAATACATTCTTCCTATTCTATTTCCAACTTATTGAAATGCATGCTTATATTGCTTATAATTCTTTTTATGTTTCTACTATATGCATTTAAAGATATAACTTTTATAAATTCTCTATAGAAATGCTTAGCTACATCACACAAGTTTTGATATGTTGTTCCAACATAGTTTAATTCAAAGTATTTAATCAATTTTAATGTGATTTTTTTTCTTTCACTTGTCAAATATATAAAAATATATGCTTAATTTCCAAACATAAGGACTTTCTCATAACTTGTTATCACATATTTCCAATGTAATTCTATTGTATATAATTGAAATCATATTCTATATGACTTAAATCATAGAGAAAATTATTTACAGCCTGCCGTATGATGAATTTGGTAAATGCTTTATGAGCACTTGAAAAGAATGTGTATCTTGCAGGAATAGAAAAGCAAATACTGCATGTTCTCACTCATAAGTATGAGCTGAACAGTGAGAACACATGGACACATGGAGGGGAACATCATACACCAGGGCCCATCGGGGGGTTGGGGGAAAGGGGATGGAGAACATTAGGACAAATACCTAATGCATGCGGAGCTTAAAACCTAGATGAGGGGTTGATAGGTGCGCATGTGTACCTGTGTATATGTGTACCATGGCACATGTATACCTGTGTAACAAACTTGCATGTTCAGCACATGTATCCTAGAACTTAATGTAAAACAATAATTAAAAAAATGTGTATTCTGTTATTCTTGGATGTAATGTCATTGTACTTTGTTAATTAGGTGCCATTAGTTTATAGTGCTATTAGCATTTTGGGTAGTCTTATTGACATTTTTTATTTGATTCTTCTCTTAGTTATTGAGAGTGATTTGTTAAAATCTCCAAGGATGATTTTACATTAATCTATTTATCCGTTTTAGTTCTGAAAATTCATGCCTTACATATGTTGAGATTATGTTATTAGGATCATGCACATTTATAGTTATTCTGTCTCCTGGCACTTTGACCAATTTATCGTTACAAAATGTCTCTTTTTATTTTTGATATTTTTTGCTGTAGTGTCTAGGGTTTCTAATATTAGTATAGCTATGTTATCTTTCTTTTTGTGTTTCATAATATATATTTATGTTATATAGTAGTACACTGTATATATTTTTCATCTTTTTTCTGCACCTTCTATTCTTTTTTTCATGCTTTTGTATGAGTATTTTTGATGACCAATCCTTCAGTTCACTCATTTTCTCTTTTGTTGTTTCTAATTTACTGTTAAACCTATATATTAAATTCTAAATTTCAGTTATTGTATGTTATAGTTCTATAATGATCTCTTGGTCATTTGATTCTTTTTGTTTAAGATTCCAGTCCTATGGTGAATCTTCCCATTTTTCCACGTACTCTTTTTAGCACAAAAAATTAATTATATTTATCCTCAAGGGTGAATGATGATTCTAGTATGTCTGTTGTTTTTATTGTCTTCAGTCATTTTCTTCTATCTCTTGGAACACTTGAACATTTTTAAATGGTTTTCTGATATTGTATATGAAAGTTATAGGAAAAACTTGAGACTTTAGATGATGTCAGGCCTTGCAGATGACTTTCAGTTGCTGGCAGTCAAAGTAGGGGAAGACTGTGAAACATGGACATTCCATGGTTTAATAATGTATATCACTCTTTTTGAAGGCTTATGTATTTCACATTTACTGTCTCTTTTAGGGTTTAGCTCTGCCAGGGTCCTGACTGGAATTCTGCTTTTTGTTTGCTTTATGCCTAGCAATTCTCCTCCTTCTTGCAGGCTCTGAGCTGCTCTGTTTTGTCTCAAGAGTCATATGAAATTACCAAATACTCTGCTCATCTTCCTATCCTCTTGGCTGAAACATCTCAGCTTCATTACTTTTCGGCCCTAAGCCACAACCACCTCAAGAGGAAAAGTAGAACAAAATATTGGGCTTATCTCAATGCTCTTTTAATCTCTCTGGATCTCATTCTATCACATTTACAAACAACTGATTCTATAAACATGTGAGACTGCCAAAGCTTTAGCCACTGCTTAGAAATCAGCAGATGACTCCAAAATCATTTGGCTGTCTCAATAGTTGTAGGGGAAAAATTGAAAAATTTCAATACATTTTATGTTTAAAACAACATCTGGTTTATAAACCTGTTTATAAAAGGATTTCCTTGATTTGGTGAGGGTTGTGTACCAAAATCTACATCAAATACTCTTAATGAAAAACAGTGGTTAAATTCATTATTTTTAAGACTGGGGGCCAGGTGCAGTGGCTTATGCCTGTAATCCCAGCACTTTAGGAGGCCGAGGCGGGCAGATCACCTGAGGTCAGGAGTTCAAGACCAGCCTGGTCAGCATGGGAAAACTCTGTTTCTACTAGAATTACAAAAATTAGCCAGGTGTGGTGGTGTACGCCTTTAATCCCAGCTACTCAGGACGCTGAGACAGAACTGCCTGAACCTGAGAGGCGGAGGTTGCAGTGAGCTGAGATTGTGCCACTGTATTCCAGCCTGGGCAACATAGCAAGATTCTGTCTTAAAAAAAGACTGGGAACAAGAGTAGAATGCCCATTATTTTTCCTTCTGTTATACATATTGTTAGATAGCTTGGACACTGAAAATAGAAATAATTATATTGAAATGACTATCTAGAAAGAGAATACAACCAAATCAGTAAGTAAAGTAATAGACCTTATAAATGAATTAAGTTTGCCAGATTTGAATCAATAAAAATTAATATTTTCCTACACCAGCAAAACCAACTAAAAGTTGTAATGAAACATGTCACCTTTTTCACTAGCAAGAAACAGTAACAGTGCCTAGGTATTAACTTACTTTATAGTGACTAGGACCTCAGTGGACAAAATGTTAATCCCTAAAAGACACATGGCAAATAATTTGAATAAGTGGGCTGGGGGTGGTGGCTCACGCCTGTAATCCCAGCACTTTGGGAGGCCAAGGTGGGTGGATCACGAGGTCAAGAGATCGAGACCATCCTGGCCAACATGATGAAACCCCATCTCTACTAAAAATACAAAAAATTAGCCAGGCTTGGTGGCAGGTGCCTGTAGTCCCAGCTACTCGGGAGGCTGAGGCAGGAGAATCACCTGAACCCGGGAGGCGGAGACTGCAGTGAGCCGAGATTGCGCTACTGCACTCCAGCCTGGCAACAGAGTGAGATTCCGTCTCAAAAATAATAATAATAATAATAATAATAATTTGAATAAGTGAAGAACTGTTTATTTTCTTACATAGGATGACATCATATTATAAAAAGACCAATTTATCTCAAATAATTTTATAAGTACAACTTAATTCCAGATCACATTTCAGTTGTATTTTTTGAGGAGTTTCACAAACATACTTTAAAAGTTCTATTGAAGAATGAAGTCCAGGTGTAACTCAATGCATCTTAAAAATGGAAAGTTTGAGGGAGAATCAGGGCTACCAGATATTATGTAATTATATGAAGCAACACAAGTGTGCCAGTGTACAATTGGCACCAAAACAGACAAATGAAAAAAAAAAGGAAGATAACTGATAGCCTACAAATAGAATCATTTATATTTGGAATTAAACATCACATAAGCAGGGCATCTTCCTCAAATCCGTAAAAAAAAGACAACTTGTTGAGGAGATTGGGGTCCCCAACCCTTGGGCCATGGATTGGTACCAGAAAGTTATACAGATAAAACAAATACCAAATATGGTGTCTTGCATGGAACATATTAGACCCTCAGCAAATGCCTTTCTTTTCCTTTTCTTGATATTCTCCTTTCCCATCCAATATGGCACTTCATTCAACCACAACTACTGGAAATGTAGACTAAAGTCACTCATCACTATTTCAGATGCTAAGATACCTATTTCTTTGTGAATATACAAGTTTACCCTAGTAGTCTGAAACCAGAAATAGTACCAGTCCATGGCCCATTGGGAACTGAGCCCCACAGCAGGAGGTGAGTGGCAAGTCAGTGAGCATTACCACCTGAGCTCCGCCTCCTGTCAGAGGCAGCAGTGGCATTAGATTCTCATAGGACCAGGAGCCCTACTGTGAATGGTGCATGTGAGGGATCTAGGTTGCACGCTCTTTATGAGAATCTAATGCCTGATGATCTGACGTGGAACAGTTTTATCCCAAAACCATCCCCCACCCCAACCCTGTCCATGGAAAAATTGTTGTCCATGAAACCAGTCCCTAGTGCCAAAAGGTTGGGGACTGCTGTGGTAGATGATAATAGGAAAACTGTTTACTAGATTAGGAAAAATAAAGCTGGCTCCTCACTTAACATATATAAAATGTGAGCTCTAAAGGATTAGGTACTCAAATTGAAAGGTAATTTATAGGCCTAATAGATTATGTATGCAATTATCTATGTGGGCCCGAAAATAAAGATTTCTTCAAAGAAATTACTCCCAAAGCTCAAACACAAAAGAAAAGAGTTGATGAATTTTATTTTATCAAAACTAAGGACTTCTATTACACAAAACTCCATGAAGAAAGATAATTTTTTGAATTAAAGAAAATATTTTCAATGTCTAAATTAGACAAAATATCAATATCTACAATCTCCAAGGCACTCCTGCAAACTACAATAAAGACAACAATCTCAACAGGGCAAAGGACATGAATAGGCAATTTATACAGAAAAAAATTCAAGGCCATTAAGCACATGTTATAAGTCATTACTAATTTGAGATATTGAAATAAAATAAAATATATAATAACATATATATTTTAGGCTGGTGAAAATTAGTAATCTTTGTCAACACACAGCTATGTGGGTTATAAAAAGTCCCCTGCACTGCCCTTTTGATTGTGACCCACGCATTCTTTCTGGAGAGGTACAGTCTTGCCAGAGCCCTACTGAGTTTATTAAATATGCACATATTATTTTCCTGAGTATATGTATTAGTCTGCTTTCACACTGCTATAAATACCTGAAACTGGGTAACTTGTAAAGGGAAGAGGTTTAATTGACTCACAGTTGTGCATGGCTGTGGAGACCTCAGGAAATTTACAATCATGGTGGAAGGTGAAGGGGAAGCAAGGCATGTCTTGTTTTTAGGCAAGAGAGAGTGAAGGAGGAACTTCGAAACACTTATAAAATCATCAGGTCTTGTGCGAACTCACTATCATGAGAACAGCATGGGGAAACTGCCCACATGATCCAAATACCTACCTCCCTCAACACATGGGAATTACAATTTGAGATGAGTTTTGGGTGGGGACAGAAAGCCAAACCATATAATTCCTCCACTCACCCTTTCCAAATCTGATGTCTTTTTACATTTCAAAATCAATCATCCCTTCCCAACGGTCTCCCAAACTCCATTTCAGCATTAACTCAAAAGTACACAGTCTGAAGTCTCATCTGAGACAAGGCAAGTCCCTTCCACCTATGAGCCTCTAAAATCAAAGCAAGTTAGTTACTTCCTAGATACAATGACAGTACAAGCCTTGGGTAAATGCTCCCATTCCAAATAGGAGAAATTTGCCAAAACAAAGGGCCTATAGGCCCCATGCAAGTCCAAAATCCACTGCGGTGGTCATTACATCTTAAAGCTCTGAAATGATCTCCTTTGATTCCATGTCTCACATCTGGGGCACACTGTTGAGTAGGCTCCCACTGCCTGGGGCAACTCCTTCACAGGCTGGTGTTGAGTGCCTGTGGCTTCTCCAGGTGCACAGTGCAAGCTGTTGGTGGATGTACCATTCTGGGGACTGGAGAATGGCGGCCCTCTTTTCACAGCTCCATTAGGCAGTGCCCAGTGGGGACTCTGTGTGTGGGCTCCAACCCCACATTTTGCCTTTGCACTGCCCCAGCAGAGGTTCTTCATGAGGGCTCTCCCCTCTGCAGCAGACTTCCACCTGGACATCCAGGTGCTCCCATATATCCTCTGAAATCTAGGTGGAGGTTCCCAAAGATCAACTCTTGTCTTCTGTGCACCTGCAGCCCCAACACCATGTGGAAGCCACCAAGGCTTGGGACTTGTGCTTTCTGAAGCAATGGCCTGAGCTGTACCTTGAACCCTTTTAGCCATGGCTGGAGCTGGAGCAGCTGGGATCCAGAGCACCATGTCCTGAGACTGCACAGAGCAGTGGGGCCCTGGGCCCAGCCCAGTAAACCATTATTCCCTCCTGGGCCTCCTGGTCTGTGATGGGTGGGGCTGCCATGAAAGTCTCCCTAACGTGCCCTGGAGACGTTTTCCCCACTGTCTTGGCAATTAACATTTGGCTCCTAATTACTTAGCAAGTTTCTGCAGCCTTGAATTCCTCTCCAGAAAATGGGTTTTTGTTTTCTACCATATGGTCAGGCTGCAAATTTTTCAAACTTTTATGCTTTGTTTCCCTTTTGAATATAAGTTCCAATTTCACACCATTTGTCTCAAGTTGAAGGTTCCACAGATCTCTAGGGCAGGGGCAATCGGCCACCAGTCTCTTTGCTAATGCATAGCAAGAGTGACCTTTGTTCCGGTCCCCGATAAGTCCTTCATCTCCATCTGAGACCACCTCATCCTTGACTTCATTGTCCAAATCACTAACAACATTTTGGTCAAAACCATTCAGCAAGTTTCTAGGAAGTTCTAAACTTTTCCACATCTTCCCGTCTTCTTCTGAGCCCTGCAAGCTGCTCTAACCTTTGCCCATTACCCAGTTCCAAAGTCACTTCCACATTTTCAAGTATCTTTATAGCAGTGCTCCACTCTCCATGGTACCCATTTCCTGTATTAGTCTATTTTCATACTGCTATAAAGAAATACCTGAGACTGGGTAATTTATGAAGGGAAGAGGTTTAATTGACTCAAAGTTCTGCATAGCTTGGGAGGCCTCAGGAAGCTTATAATTATGATGAAAGTTGAAGGGGAAGCAAGGCACGTCTTACATGGTGGCAGTTGAGAGAGCAGGAAGAACTTCCAAACACTTATAAAATGATCAGATATCATGAGTATCCACTCCCTATCACAAGAACAGCATGGAGGAAACTGCCCTCATGATCCAGTCACCTCCCTCAACGTAGGGGGATTACAGGTCCTTCCCTCGACACATGGAGATTACAATTTGAGATGAGTTTTTTGGGGGAGACAGAGCCAAACCGTATCAGTATACATCCTTGTGAGAAATCTCACATTTGTCCATAAAGGACATGCACAGGAACATGTTCATAAAAGAAATGGGGAGGGAGTGACAGTCTAGGACTCTGTCATTGAGAGTGGATATGGTGGACGCACCTAATTGGAGGAGTATGTGGGTTAGCCACCTGCTATTGTAAAGTTTATTGCCACAAAGCCAAATCTATTTGTTCGTGTATTGTCTATGACTGCTTTTGTGTTACAACGGTAGAATTCAGTAGTTGTGACAGAGACCAAATGGCCACAGAAGCCTAAAATATTGAATATCTGGCCCTTTCAGCAAAGGTTTGCCAATCATTTTATTTTTTTTTTTTTTTTTTTTTTGAGACGGAGTCTCACTCTGTCGCCCGGGCTGGAGTGCAGTGGCCGGATCTCAGCTCACTGCAAGCTCCGCCCCCCAGGCTTACGCCATTCTCCTGCCTCAGCCTCCCGAGTAGCTGTGACTACAGGCGCCCGCCACCTCGCCCGACTAGTTTTTTGTATTTTTTAGTAGAGACGGGGTTTCACCGTGTTAGCCAGGATGGTCTCAATCTCCTGACCTCGTGATCCGCCCGTCTCGGCGTCCCAAAGTGCTGGGATTACAGACTTGAGCCACTGTGCCCGGCCCATTTTATCATTCTTAATCCTGACCTTTATTAACTTACAGTTTAGCATAAATTACTGAGGATAATTCTTCTGCTAGATAATTATCTAGTAGGGTGAAAGCATGAAGAGAAAGTAAAAAGTAATTTTCTTTTTTGAACGCTCAAAGTGTTGCTGGCATTGTACTAAGAGCTTTACCCCTATTACACTATCAGATGCTCACACTCCATATTACACAGGAAAAGATGGAAACACAGCAAAGTTAAGTGCATTACCCAGGGTTAAACAGCTAGTGTGGTGTAAACAGGACTATAATTCAAGCAGTTCCAAGAAACAACAAGTTTAGTCACTAAACTACTTTAACATTATATACATTTTCCTTGGGGGGAAAAGTGAATGTTAGACAAGAACGCATGGCTGTAGATTAAATCGCTGTGTCGTTACTATACAAGTTACACTATGATCTATCTCTGTCTGGGGCCTCCAAAATAATTTAACTAAGGGTACAAAAAGTAATCTCTTTAAAATGTGTGTTAGTAGGCACAATTCCTTGCAAAGCAAAAAGATCCTCCTATTCAAGTTTACAACCCTGGGTCCTACCTTGGCAGAAACTGATAAACTGTAGTTTCCTAACTGGGAACAGGAAGGTACTGAAAGGAGAGGAGCTACTGCAGTGGTCGTCTATTATGTAGAAGAGCACAAAGAAAAGGAATCTTAGCAATGGCTCATTTCGAATCCCTCATTTACTAGATGAGGAAAAGGAAGTCCCAAGGTAAGAACTGCCGAAAGCTTATTACTATAGTGCAAAAGCTGGGGCGAGAACAAGGTATCCCAGTGTTCACTGCATTGACAGTGGGGAGGGAGTAGAGTAAGGGGGAGTTCTGGAGAAAAAAACAACTACCTAATATGGTATCTGGTAGGACTAGAACAAGATATCCTGCTTATTCCATTGAGAGGATGGGGAAGGCGTGGAGAAGGAGAAAGTTATAGATAAATACCCAATATGGTGTCTTGCTTGGAACATATTAGACCCTCAACAAATGGCTTTCTTTTTCCTTTCCTTAATATTCTCCTTTCGTATCCAATATGGCACTTCATTCAACCTCAACTACTAGAAATGTAGACTAAAGTCACTCACCACTGTTTCAGACTTTATGATGTTACCTATTTCTTTGGGAATATACAAGTTTACTCTAGTAGCCTGAAACCAGAAATAGTTTGACATTTAATGAAAAGATATTACTATAAAATAAAACCTATAGATTATAGGACTTGACAAAGCTATAGGTCATACACACTTAAAAATAAGTATCAAGTCAGAGTTTATAAATGCTTTGCCACAAACCAGGTTTAAAATGGCTTTCCTTGGTATGCTTGCATAGTTACATTAACAGAAAAATCAGCATATAATTTACTTGCTTGGCATCCATAGTCATGTTGATAATTTCAATTCATCTTAATTTCTGAGTTGAACTGATTAGTTTCTGATGCTTGAATGGGTTATCAGCATGTCAACGTTGGGTAAAAAGATAAACTATGTCGTGGGTCGTTATGTTTTTGTCATGCTATCTGTTTAATTCGATTTTATACTTTCCAGGGAAAGCCTCACAGGTAACACTTCTTTTCAAATTTCTGTGTGTTTTAGTCTTTTCGTGCTGTTATAATGGAATGCTTGCAGTTGGGTAATTTATAAAGAAAAGAGTTTCATTTGGCTCTCAGTTCTGCAGGCTGTACAACAAGCCTAGTGTAGTGTCTGCTTCTAGTAAGGGCCTCAGGAAGCTTCCAATCTTGGCAGAAGGTGAATGGGAGCCAGTGTGTGCAGAGATCATATGGTGAGAGAGGAAGCACGTTGTGGGGAGGTGCCAGGCTCTTTGTAACAATCAGCTCTTAGGGGAAGTAAGGGAGCAAGAACTCACTGATTCTCCCCCTCCTCCCAGGGAAGACATTCATGAGACATCCACCCTCTTGACCCAAACACCTCTCATTAGGCCCCCAACATTGGGATCAAATTTCAGCATGCAGTTAGAAGGACAAACATCCACACTGCAGCACTGTGCAAATAAATTACCGCCATGGAATAATGTATTTTATGTTAAAGGATTATAAGAAAATCATTTTAAAGGCTACTATAATAAAATAAAACTACCCACCCAGGTAATGTTTTAAATTCTTTTTTATTTTTTAAAAATAAGTTAATTGGCACTTTTCCCATTTACTTTATTATTATTTTAACAGTTAGACTCATTGGGAGGTAATAGTTGTCTAGTGAAAACATGTTATTCCAAGAGGTAGTGACTTCTTCCAACTTCCTTCCTCTGAATTTATCTTCTCTGTCCACATTATCTTGGATGTTGGAAGAGAATTCTGGTGGAGACCTATTTTTCTGTGTTCAGGTGTGAATAAACAATTTAAAGGGCAACATCTAGAGCTTTCTATATAAGGGGTGAGGGGTAACTAATCACTTAGAAAGGTGCATTGGTGCATTGCAACTCTGTGTAACACTAAAGAAAATGGTCATAGCAATAAGTCTAAAAAGTCAGAGCACTAAAATGGAGACAAGGAAAAAGGCTGAGTAATTCTGCAAGCTAAGTAACTTTGTAACTGGTGAGAAGCTTATCTTTTGTGGCCATATTTTTTCACCTCTAAAATAAAGGAATTAGGTTAGATCATCTCAGTGAGCCTTTTGGTTCTAGAATTCTAAGATTCTCAGCTGAACAAAAAAGTAAACTATTAGTAGAGATTATAGCAGTTGACTTTATACTAGGATGCAAGTGTCTTTCTGATGTTATTTACCTTTAATCAGATCCTCAATGTTTCTGTGTAAACTTTCAGGTAAAACTAAGTTGAATCTTCAGTATAACTTGGTTCATGTGAACTTCTTACCATTATCTATTTTTGATTTTTATATGTAAGGAAAAAAGAGAAAGAAGACAGCTTGCTTTCTCTGCTTTCTCTTTATCCAGTCTCTGCAGAGAAATTAAAGTGGGCACATGAAATGCATTAATTAGTAAATATAGCCAATGCTCACATATTCCAACTGGTCTTCTCTTAGCTTCTTGTGTTCCAGTTCCACTGAAGAAAAGTTTGACACTAGGTATATGTGTGGTAGATTGAAAAATGGTCTCCCCAAAGGTATCAGGTCGTAATCCCTGGAAACCATCTGTTACCTTACTTGAGATAAAGGGTCTTTGCAGATGCGATTAAGCTAAGGATCTTGAGATGGGGTAAGTGTTCTGGATTATCCTGGTGGGTCCTGAATGCCATCACAAGTATCCTTATAAGAGAGAGGCAGGCTATATTTTATGGGCAGACGAGAAAAAGGCAATATGAAGATAGAGGCAGAGATTGGGCTGGTGTAGCAACGCAACAAGACATAGCAACAGCCACCTGAAGCTGGAAGAAGCAGGGAACAGATTTTCCCCTCAATCCGCCTCAGAGAGCATGCAGAGACAAAGCAAGAGACTTGAAGACTGGAGTGATGTGGTACGGATGAAGAATGCTGGAAGTCACGAGAACTGAAAGAAAGCAAGGGATGGACGGAGCCTCTCCTGGACCTCTGGAGAGAGTGAAGCCCTGCAGACACCTGGATTTCAGCCCAGTGATACTGATTCCAACTTCACGTCCCAGAATGGTAAGAGAATAAGTTTCTCTTAAAAACTACATTGGTGATTATTTGTTACAAAAGCCACGAAAAACTAATACAGTGTATAGAGAAACAAGTGATTCAGAAGGTTAGACAGAGTGCAGATGCTGAGGCGTAGTGGTATCCCAAGCAAATTCCCAACCCTAACTCTGTACTAGAACCGACAGAGCACCTGGGACTACCGCAAAGGGGAAAGGAAGGACCTGGATCGGCTGGAAGGACCCTTCCTAATCGCAGATGGGTTGTGAATTTTGTTGCTGAAGGGTTCCCGTAGTTCAGAGAACTCTCTGTAGAGCGGCAGACCTCAGTCGTCTGCGGGAGTGGTGGGGATGGGACCGTGGGGAAGATTGCTTCTGGGGACCAGGCTGAGAAGCTTTTTTCACTGTGTTTTTAGAAACAAGTGTCTGACCCAAATTCTTAAAAAAAAATCAGAATACATTTGCCAAATTCCTTTATGTGTCTGGGACTATATGAAATGTATATAAGTAGATTTACATTTGTGGAATTGAGCTTTCTGTTACTTAAAAGCTGCAGCAAATACCCTAAATGAAGACATGTAAATAATCATTTGGTGGTATGGTGGAGACTGTTAGTTGTTTACCAAAATCTAAAATGAATATATTTCTTCTACTGGAATATGAATAGATTACAATTCCCTGCTTCAACTGAACTTAGATGTGAGACCCAACTCATGTCATTGAGGTCTACTGAATGGATGCAGATCAAGATAAATAGTAGAAGGAAAAGAGAACAGGGGAAGACACATAAAATGACAGTCATTTCCACTCAGGTTCTATTAGCTAGAACTTAAGGCTGATGGAGCCACAGGTGGATGAGAAGTAGGTCTCTAAATCACCATTTGGAGCAAAACCACTGATGTCCTGGAAAACCTGCAACAGACTATCGTAAAAGAATAAATTTCTATTGTAATAAGACACACAGGTATTTTAGGTTCATTTGCTGTTACAGTCTTGCCTACTTTATTTAATACAGAAATAGATATTTTTATATAAGCTGCTCTCTAACAATAACAATATAAGACATTGGCTTTTTTTGGATAACTGAAAGTGTGGAAATGGATATCATACTCTGAAAAGTTCACAAAGTTTGGTCTAATGTTTAGTGAAACAGTCAGCTGTACTAACGTGCAAGGCAGGCTGGGTGACTCTAGAAGTGGTTGGAAAGTGTTGTAGTGTGGACTTTTACTTTTTACTTTAGTAAGGCATTACATCTAAGGTGAGGTCAAGCGGGAATTTGCAGGTTTGTGGAAGGAGAAATAAAGAGTAGAGATATTTGTGGCCTTACACAATTGGAAAACAAAGTACTTTGAACTTCCAAACAGTGGGTGTTAAGGCTGCTTTCTGTCTTTACCAGCCTATGTTTTAGATGGTTTTAAAGTAGCTGCCATTAAGGCAAGAACTAGAAAGGTAGAGATAGAGCAAAAAAAAATCGGGATAATAAAGAAGACCTATTATCTTTTTCCAGAAAGGTAATTTGATTATGGATAATGAAACATGGAGCTGATTGGAAGCACAGAGGAAATCTACTAAACTTTAGAGGGAATCACATTGCTAAAGAGACCACAAGCTGCCTGGCTTTAAAACCCTGTGACTGTTTAAGCCTTAAAATAATCTGTAGGCCTTTGTACTTGCACAAGCTCACTTAGCGACATCATGAAAATGCAGATTCCCGACCTCAATCACCAAGGACACTACATGGCACATGAAAAATGCTTCCCTTCTCACCTCGAAGATGTCCAAACCTAATTCCCAAAACTGTGACCATGTAATATATAATATGTAGTAATTTATTTTTAATTTCTCCCAAACCTCCAATATTCAAAAACTAACCTCTTTTTTTTTTTTTTTTTTTT
>NW_012101643.1:903898-906274 GCF_000951045.1 Mandrillus leucophaeus | reverse complement strand
ACTAGACTCGGGCATGGCACACCAAGGGGATAGCTGTGGTGACTGGCCAAACTGGGAAATGTCTGCACATCACTCTTCCTATCTCCAGAGACTATTTTCAGATTGAAATCTGCAGGGTCTGAATTTCCGTCTATTTCGGGAAGTCACATTCCACTATTAAGGTGAAAGACCACCCCTAAGCGATTGATAACAGAAGGTTATTAGCTTTGTGTTTCCTGGCAGCCAGCAGATAGCAGTGCAGCTTGCAAGAGTTATCTGATAAAATATACCCTAACACTTTAGAAGAAACAAACTTTTACTTGGCACTACATTCTAGTAGAATTTACCTTATATTTTATTGACTTTATGAAAAAGGATTCTCCATCTCCAATAGCAGGTTTGCAGGATATGCAAACATCTTTGATTTTGGTTTTAATTTTAATAAAGTTGAGGGTCACACTGTTAAATTATAATTTACTAAACTCCTTTGCTCTGTTATTATTGGCTATGTCTTAGACCAGCAGTCTCCAACTTTTTTGGCACCAGGGACTGACTTCATGGAAGACAATTTCTCCATGGACTGGTAGGGGGAGTGGGGTATGGTTTCAGGGTGATTCAAGTGCATTACATTTACTGTGCACTTTATTTCTATTATTGCTCCATTGTGATATATAATGAAATAATTATAGAACTCACCATAATGTGGAATCAGTGGAAGCCCTGAGCTTGTTTTCTTGCAACTAGATGGTTCCATATGGGAGTGATGAGAGGCAGTGACAGATCTTCAGGCATTAGATTCTCATAAGGAGCATGCAACCTAGATCCCTTGTATGCACAGTTCATAATAGGGTTTGCACTTCTGTGAGAATCGAATGCTGCTGCAGATCTGATAGGGGGCAAAGCTCAGGCAGTAAAGGGAATGATGGGGAGCAGTTGTACATACAGATGAAGCTTCGCTCACTCGCCCACTGCTCACCTCCTGCTGTGTGCCCCTTAGACCACTGGTCCTAGAGGTATGTGTATTTAGCAGGTACTTTAAATTGTCTTTCTCGAATATTAATTATCCAATCAGCACTTAAGGATAACCTATTTATGAGACAGAACAAATAAATTAGGAAATAAACATTTCCTTAATTATAACAAAGACCACACATAAAAAAAAATATTGGAGAAAGTGGGAGAAAGAGCTAGGTGGGAAACAGGTTTTAGTAATATTTATATTTAAATGCTTTATTGTTACATGCGCTCTCTTTCTCCAGATCTGCTATTTTTTTCTTGGAAGTCTTCCTGGTATGGCATGCTCCAAGGAAGATCAACAATATAGTATTAGCATATTTCCAAAAGCCTATGGACAAGGTAGATTTCTGATAAGTGTTGCTTATTTCTAAGTCAGCACTCTCTTATAATATTGGCTCTTTCCTTTACTATTTATCCAAAGCCTATTTAGATGAAGATGAATATCCTTTCCTAACATTCCCTAAAATAGCTGCGTTTAAAATATAACACCCCAGTATACCCAAAGCCCCTGTAAGGTGAATATGAATAAAATCAATTTTTAAAGGGTAATTGCTGCAATTTCACAGTGAAGACCCTTTGTGTCAAGATTTCAGTTTTTGAAGACTATAATTGTTGAGGGAATCACAAAATAACAATCATTTGGTGAAGGCCCAGATTTCATGCTTTTGAAATAGCATAAGGTTTATGACAACATTTCACCAGCGGTATCTAAAACGAAAACCAAAATTTTTGTCAGAGTTGATTGTCTCATCAACAGGTGTCCTAATAAATGCAGTTAGATTTCCCTGAAGGTGGTGAGCAGTGGGATAGTAATTTTATGCTAATTTTGACTTTGATTCCTTTATATCATTAATTTATTCATCAGCAGTGACATGTCCTGAACTTCACAGTAAAGCCAAAGATCTCTAGAGATTGAGTTAATTAGGTCAATAGAAAGGAGAGTATGTAAAGCTTAGTTTTAGAAGTGAAAAACTCATAATTAACCCCACTTATTTTAAAGGTACTAGTATCCAAGCTTTTTCTTTGTAGAATAATTGTATAAATGCATTATTGAAAAAGAAATTACTGCTGCTTTACAAAATCTTTCCAGGAAAGGGTAATATTTACAAAAGTTGTTATCAGTGGCCACAATAAACAGAATTCTTCTTTGGTTTCATGTTTTCCCGTATGGACAATATATGATGTGTTAGGCTGTTCTCAGGTTGCTGATGAGGACATACCTGAGACTGGGTAATTTATAAAGAAAAAGAGGTTTAATGGACTCACAGTTCCACATGGCTGACGAGGTCTCACAATCATGGCAGAAGGTGAAACTTACATTTTACGTGGCGGCAGACAAGATAATGAGAACCAGGTGAAGGGGGTTTCCCCTTATAAAAC
>NW_012101643.1:899251-901679 GCF_000951045.1 Mandrillus leucophaeus | reverse complement strand
TATGTACACATGCACATCTATATGCATATTTATATATACATATACATATATTTTTATATATTTGTAAAGTGACATTGAGGAAGTTCAAGTTTTTCAAAACATATTGTAAAACTTATTAAATATTACTTATATGTCATATATAAATTAGTTAATAATTTTGATAACAGTTTTTGACCATATGATATAGTCTATAAATATGAATACATATTTAAAAGTGTATTTCTTTTAAAATGGTCTCTTTTAAACTGTGATGTAAATAATCACATAGGAGATATCAGAAGTGAGGACATGTTCCGTCCAATGTCCTTGTTTTCTCACTTGTCTTGATTAAGAGAATGGGGCTCATTTATCAGTCCCTTTCTTTCTTCCTTTATGGAAAGTGCAGTATTTGTAGAAAATAATGATGTATCACTGAAGCAACTGAAACTGAAGCAAAATGTATAGCCTGTTATGACAGTGATAGTCCAGAGGGGTAATGCAGTCTTGATACAATAAATATGAGATCGTTGTTTTGTGTCACAGCAAATGTAAAGTCCCCTTTCTGTAGCTGGGCTGATAGCCTTGGTTATCTCTTGCGCCACTGTGCCATTCAATTTACTATGTAGTGATTGTCTAATACAATGAAAACCAGAAAATCTTCCACTGAGCAATGCCATGCTGTCACCTAGTTCTTTCCAGGAAGACAACAGGATTGGAAGAGATGATTACAATGAAGAAGCACCGTTTTATATTGGATGATGGCGAATATGGCATTTTTTTCAGCTACATTGTGTGACTAACAGCACAAAACCTTAGGCTTTGCCCCAGCAGAATGACATATATGACTCACTGTCCTGTGTGGTATGTCCTAATGTCTCCTGCCTGCTTGAAAACAGACTGCCTAAAACAGCAAAATGGGTTATTAGATGGAGCGCATCTGAGTTACAGTTAAGTAAAGTGAGAAACACTGAAGTGGAAAGCAGACCAAGTTCACCCTTCCTTTGACTTGCTGTTTCACATCACACAGATACAAAGCAATTTTATATTCTTTAATATTGAGAAGGACTGTAAACTGTTTGCTCTTTTAAACCAAATCTCCCATGGCCTGCAGAATTTGGTAAACTGTAATTCATTTATATGCTGTGCTAGTCCAACGCCAAACTGGGGCTTGAATCCCTCACTGAAGGGTTCATTAGCATTATAAATTAGCCTCACTCTCAATTTATGTGTTGATTTGTTTGTTTTTTAGTCTCTCTTTACTTTGAGAAGTAACTTAAAACAGTTTATAATGTAAATACACATATGGGAGTTAAAAATAAAGACTAAAAGTAAGAAAATATTGAGGAAAAAGTAAAATGAATACTAGAGCTTCCAAAGTTTCACCAGGAAATGAGGAATCCAGGCAAGGGGTGGTTTTTTCCCTCTTGGAAAAAGAAGCAGAATGAGAAAGGACATGAGAGATCTTGGGAGTAAACAGATCTTGATTTGAGAGGATCTGAAACCACTATGTGGTAAGACACACTGCTAGAAACATTTATACATTTTCTTTATTTTCTCTTTGGTCTTTCTTAGTATTTAGTTAACTCTTCTAATGAAAATCTCCATCATTACTAGACTCGGGCATGGCACACCAAGGGGATAGCTGTGGTGACTGGCCAAACTGGGAAATGTCTGCACATCACTCTTCCTATCTCCAGAGACTATTTTCAGATTGAAATCTGCAGGGTCTGAATTTCCGTCTATTTCGGGAAGTCACATTCCACTATTAAGGTGAAAGACCACCCCTAAGCGATTGATAACAGAAGGTTATTAGCTTTGTGTTTCCTGGCAGCCAGCAGATAGCAGTGCAGCTTGCAAGAGTTATCTGATAAAATATACCCTAACACTTTAGAAGAAACAAACTTTTACTTGGCACTACATTCTAGTAGAATTTACCTTATATTTTATTGACTTTATGAAAAAGGATTCTCCATCTCCAATAGCAGGTTTGCAGGATATGCAAACATCTTTGATTTTGGTTTTAATTTTAATAAAGTTGAGGGTCACACTGTTAAATTATAATTTACTAAACTCCTTTGCTCTGTTATTATTGGCTATGTCTTAGACCAGCAGTCTCCAACTTTTTTGGCACCAGGGACTGACTTCATGGAAGACAATTTCTCCATGGACTGGTAGGGGGAGTGGGGTATGGTTTCAGGGTGATTCAAGTGCATTACATTTACTGTGCACTTTATTTCTATTATTGCTCCATTGTGATATATAATGAAATAATTATAGAACTCACCATAATGTGGAATCAGTGGAAGCCCTGAGCTTGTTTTCTTGCAACTAGATGGTTCCATATGGGAGTGATGAGAGGCAGTGACAGATCTTCAGGCATTAGATTCTCATAAGGAGCATGCAACCTAGATCCCTTGTATGCACAGTTCATAATAGGGTTTGCACTTCT
>NW_012101643.1:852082-896146 GCF_000951045.1 Mandrillus leucophaeus | reverse complement strand
GGATCCTCCTGCCTCAGCCTCCTGAGGAGCTGGGACCACAGACAAGCACGCCCAGCTAATTTTTGTATTTTTTTGGTAGAGATGGGGTGTTGTCCAGGCTGGTCTTGAACTCCTGGACTCATGCAATCTGCCCACCTCGGCCTCCCAAAGTGCTGGGATTACATGTGTGAGCTACCATCCCAGCCTGTAGTTTCTTTTTGATGATTATCTTGGAAGGGATCTGAGAGGAGCTATAGTCAGCACATTTAAGTCTGCAACTAGTCCTGAGTGGGAGCAGCTTATTCAGGGGAGAAGTAGGGTGGCTGAGTCCTTTCTCTTAGCAGCAAGGTGGATATTGGAGCACAGAACAGTTGCCATGACATGGCTTTAAGGTTTAAATCTAGGAAGAATTGGGAGGATTTCCCAAAGGAAGTTCAATGGCAAAAATTTGTGAGTTTTAATGTGGAGGAAAAAATTTACAAAATAACACAAATCTGTCTATGGTATCAATCAGCCTCCTATTTGTATTCTCATCCCTACTTTCTGTTATCCGGCTTAAGGGTCATGCATGCATGTGGCTCATGGGACACTGCAGCCACACCTGTCACCAGAGCTTCACTTCCTATCACAAACTTTATTCCCACACATATTCAGAGCATAGTATAGCTTCCCAGCTAATTTAAAATCAATGGTTAATTAGATAACACATTATTAGTAGGTGCTTCTCCCATGGAGATTTAAACTTAAAGATGTTTGTGTTGTTAAATACTCTTGGTACGTCTCCTTCCAGGGGCACAGTAGGTTTGTATTTTCTAGCCCTCACAGTAGGTGAGGAGGGGGCGTGTAACTAGTTCTGGCTCAAGGTGTGAGTAGAAGAGGTGGGTGCCACTACTTGGCTGGAGAATGTAATTACCAAAGTAAAACCATCAAGACCTCTACCTCTTAGGCGTTAACTGAAGGAAATCATGATAGTAACTGGCTAATGGCACTGTTGTAAAGATTGAATTTTCACAGTGTCTACTAAGTGGTTAGCATAGAGTTCAACACATATTAACTATTTAATAAATATGAGTCATTAACCTGTCACAATTTGATATTATAATATAGCAACATTTTATGAATAAGCTGTCACAAAAAATTTATTCCCTACATCCAATCATGTCTTTGGGATGAAGTCATGATTTTCCACTGTCAAACAATTGATAATTTTAAAAATATTAATGTTGTGCAAATAAATTAGTAGTAAGTAAATATGTAGCACAAAGGATGTTTGGAGTTTTATGAATAAGTTGACTCTTTGAATCACCTCACACATTTTCTTGTCCTCGTTGGGAGGCTGCCAGACAAAGTTGAATTCAGAACCTTCAAAGTTGAACTTAGAGGCACGTAAATGCAGCTCCCTAAATTAATAGTTTTGTGATGCTGGGAAAGTTGCTTAAACTCTTTGACAAGTAGGTTCCTCATTTTTTAAATTTGGCTGATTCAAAATGTATTGTGATGTTTATATTAAATATATAAGCACACACGCACATTAAATTTGCCAAGAACATCTCCTTCCTTCTGAAAACAAAAACTCCCACATTATGTTTTGGGACCCATTCTTCTCCCTAGTTTAACCACATGATTCAGGTGGCCCCTGCCAATCACAGAAGCCATTCCTAACTCTAAGGCAACCTCTCCCACCCGCAGTCCTGGCCACCAAGACAGCATATTACCCAAGATGAGCCCGTCTTTCCCTGGCGTTTTTTACATTAGAATAATGGAAGAGAGTCTCTTCCTTTCTGGTAACAGAGTTAGAAAGCTGAACTAGTAGCTGCCAGCAGCCAAAGTCCCAACTTCATGGGAAGAGTTGGTCAGAGATTGAAGGCCAAGGGAGAGAGATGGAGAGGGTGTGAGCATGTGTGTTTTCTTCGCCCAGGCTGGAGTGCAACAGCGCGATCTCGGCTCACTGTAACCTCTGCCTCCTGGGTTTAAGCAGTTTTCCTGCTTCAGCCTCCCAAGTAGCTGGGATCACAAGCATGTGCCTCCACGCCCGGCTAATTTTTGTATTTTTTGGAGAGACAAGGTTTCACCATGTTGGCCAGGCTGGTCTCAAACTCCTGACCTCAAGTGATCAGCCCGCCTTGGCCTCCCAGAGTGCTGGGATTACAGGCGTGAGCCACTGCACCTGGCGCCAACTTTCAGTTATTCTTGGGTTCCTGTGGTACCCGTTCCCTGGCCTCAGTTTAGTTATGTGAACTAATGCAGTCCCTTTTTGCCTTAGCTAATTTATTAAGAGTTTTATTTTTTGTTTGGTTAATTATTTTCATTTTTTGATCACTTTAACTAAACGAACCCTAATGCTCTTTAGTCCCTGGTACATAGAGATTGCTCAATAAATTTCCTTTTTCCTATTTCTTTTCCTCTATTTTGTAATTTTATTTAGAACAATTGTTCCAAAGGATGGTACTCAAGACCCATTCAGGGGGTCTGCAAAATCAAAACTGGGCATTATTGGCCCTTCTGCTATGTTGGAACTTGCACCGATGGTTCAAAAATAGTGGTGGCTAAAATAGCTGGGGCCTGAGCACCAGTCAAGACAGAAGTACCCAACTATGCACGGGGCCGTTATATTCTTCTCCACACACTGCAGAAAGGAAAACAACAACAACAACATCAAAAAACCCCAGCCAGTTTCATATAAGAATGTCCAGAAAAAAGTAGTATAAAATTACTAATTTTATGTCATCTTGAGTACATGCTTTAGAAATATTCTGTGTGGTGAAATGGGACGCACACATTAAGTACTTCCGCTACATACCGAGGACAATGATGTTCCTGAGAAAAAGTACTTGTAAGATTGAGTGGCAAGCTGTGCTTGCTGCTACTTTTCATGGAACACCATTTTTATTTTAAAAAAATGACTGACGGACAAACTATAGGGATTCGAATGTGGTTTGTCACTGTAAGGGAAACAACTGGTAACATTAAAGCTTTCAAGCAAAAATTAGAATACTGGAGAACTCATATCAACCACTGTGAACTTGACAGTTTCTCAGCACTAAAAGACTTTTTCTGATGAAATTAGTGGTGACTTTAACAAATGTGACTTTTTGGTATTGTACAATTAATATGACAACACGTGGAAGATCTGCTTAACTGAGTGAAACAGTATTTTTCCAGTGACCAATGTGTGATGTTACAAAATCATTCATGGTAAAATGTCCATTCACAGTGCAAAACAGACCAATGGATTTTAATGTAACTGAGTGTAAAATGCCTTTGCATATAGTTTCACATTTTTAATTGCAAAAATATTAAGAAACTACCACTTGTACAATTTTTGGGTCATATGGAAGAAGAATAACCACAGTTATCTATAAAGGCAATTGAAAATCTCATCACTTTTGCAGCTAACTATATGTGTGAGACCAGATTATTTTTTACATGCTTGAACCAAAACAACATATTGCAACTATTTGAATGCAGAGGCAGCTATATGAATCTAATTGGGTTCTTAAGCAAGAAATTAAAGAAATTTTCAAAAATATAAAGCAATGTGATTGTGCTATTTTTCTCTCATTTTGGAAATACAGTTATTTTCATATGTTAACATGTTATGTGTGATTAAAAAATGTCTGTTTAAATTTACTTAAATTTAAAATACAGTAAATAGCATAGGTATAACCCACATAAACAGAAGCTCTTTGGTGTCCCCAATAATAGCAGTGTAACAATGTTCTGAGGCCACAAAGTGTGGTAACCACTTACATAGAACATCCCTTCCTTGTCTGGTCATTCATTTGATGTATGCCTAATGCCCACAAATGCATTATCGTCCCTCCCTATGTTTGTTCCTTACTGGAATAATATTACTTCATTTTTGTGCCCTAATGAATTATTTTAATCTTTAAATAGTCAACTAAAACTTCTTTTTCCAGATTTCCCCTATTTTCTGTCATAATAATTTGTACAAATTCTTATTATAAAACTTGCTGCATTTAATAATCTGTTCACATATCTGATGCTTCACTGGGCTGTGAGATCTTAAAGGACAGACACTCTTTTAGTCATTAATGCATCGGGACCTAGAAAAAGGTCCAGATCCCCATAAGCACTCCACTGAAATTTTCTTCTCGAAAGACTGAATTTTCCAGCTTCAGAACTCCATGCTCTTTTATTCCCTTGCCATAGAGCACAGTAAGCAAGATGTCGGGAATGGAGGCTCATGGCCAGGCCTCAAAGAGAAACCAATCAAAAGGAGAAATGCCATGTTTTGGCTCTAGGGATTCTGGAGATCCTCCAAGATTTCCAGCATTTCTCAGGTGCCTGCGATAGGCAACATCCACTTTCCACTGACAGCTTCTACCCGTAAAATTACAACAAACAAGAGCTATCCCGAAATATTCAGAACAGCTAATGAAAACAGGAGCTCTCCTGAAACACTCAGGCCAGTTAATGAAAAGATAACTGCCAACTGGCATTATCTACTGGAAGCCACACAGCCGCATGGCACGGGGGCTTTTCCAGAACTTTTCTAATTGGATGAAAGTGAGAACATTTCTCAAGATTAATAAGGGTGTCAAACCATGTCCAGCTGGCAGCCCCAGGGCCTCACCAAGTGTTTAATCACACAACATGTGAGCATAAAAGCAGCATTAAGCAGCAGCCTAGAGGACCTTACTTCTAGGAAGTCAGCACCTCTTCCCAGATGCCACGTTTACTCTTACCTGTCATTACTGACCACTGCCTAAGACTAAAATGGAAAGTAAATAGCAACCCCTTTTCTGCAGAAAACCTTGTCCAGAAAAAGCCAATATTACTTACACCACAAGCAAATCTGACATCTTCCATGCTGTTCCCATCTGCTTCAGATATTCACACTGGACAGTTTTCAAATGACAGCAGATGTCCCAGCTAGAAAAAAAAAAAATTAATCAGCTGAGAAGAATGTCATTACCTAGCTAATTTTATAGTTTCAGAAGCCAGAAATGGTACTGCTTTTGGTTATCACCCTGATTCCTCAAATTACAATCAGCTCTTTTAAAAAATGAATGGTGTTTGCTTAGACACCTAGAGTTTATTTTATAAATAATCTTGACACATAGGCATCTAGATGAGGATGCTGCACTGAATGTTTGGTCTTTAAATAAGCTTAGGATAAAATTCTTCAAATCCATGGAAAATTGTGTATAGTGACAAAAGAAGGCAGTGTCAAATGTAAAAGACATTAACTCTTAATTATTTAGAGTAGCTCATACCTAATAATCAACTAGAGGAAACATCCTCTTTCTTTCTTTTTGTTTATTTATATTTATCCACCATTAATATCTTTCATTTGTGTTTTGTGTAAAATGAAAGAAATCATCAATAGCCAAAGCTGATATATCCTCTCCTCCTTTTTTACTTGCATTAATTTGAACAATTTGGCTATAATACAGAGGTAAACCCCACACCTACTTGAGAACATGTAGTTGACAAAAACTGCTTAAAAAGGACCGAATGTTCTTTCGCATGTTGTATTTCCCAATAACCAATTGTAATAATATGATGTCATATGGTCATTGTTGTGTAACTCAGCATAAGTTGAAAATAATCTGTTGTTTTGCTATCAGGTTGTGGTCTGGGAACCAGTAGGCAGGACCACCATACATACCAGCAAAATAATGAGACTAGATGGGATATGTAAAAAGAGATCAAGCCAATGAAAGGAACTAGCATAGTTCATATCACTTAGTAGGTACAAAATAGATAGTTCTAAGTTGCAAATTCTATCAAGCCCACAATATTCGAGGTTTGATGATTCAGGTACAATATAATAGAAGGCCCCAAATCTACCTGGTTGGGCATGTATAAACAAAGACTGCTTCATGTCTAGCAAGTGTTCTTTCTGACATTGAGTTAAGGGCCCACTCCTTTGGAAGGATGGTGAGGAACAATAGCTTTTACCCACAGAATGGGAGAAGGTTCATTCTTAACAGACTGCTATGGGTTTTCTTCAATTCTGTATTTGTCAATTTGGCATCTATTTATCACAGGACCAATTATATTAACTGTATTTTCTTACTTTTTTGTATTCTTGATGATCTAGCATTTGAGGTCCTTATAGACACAAGGAAAGCCTGCCCTTCCCAGGGCTAGCTAATTCCTAAAGATAAGAACAAATTGCCTAAGAGCAAACCCATTATATGTAAAACACTCAATCCTGAGTCGATAGTCCCAACAATCCCCTTATCTAACCCTCACACATCAAGCCAATATTTCCCCCATCCTAAATCATCCCAGGGCCAGGTACAGGCCACTAGGACCACTCCTACAGCCCCAATCCTGCTGGAATTAATTCAGACTAACCAACCCAAAAGTCTTTTTCCTGCCCTGCCCTGCCTTTCCCACCAAAACTTCAGTAAAGGCTCTGGTAGTGACTGTTTCCTGTCTTGTCTTCTGCTACCTGATCAAAACCTGGTGCTTCCTTTGTGACACTGGTGTGCAATGACCCCCTCTTCAGATAATGTCAGAAATACATTATCTGAAATAAGAAACACATTGAAGGGTTAACAACACATTAGGCACTGTGGATCAGTGAACATAAAGCCATAGCAAGGTAAACTATCCAAAATGAAGCCAGAAAGATGAAAAGGTAAACAGAAAGTGAACCAATCTTCAGTGAGCTGTGGGAGATCAAGCAGGTAATCATTTATAAAATTAGAACACCAGCATGAGAGGCAGAGAAAATATAGTTTTAAAAATAATGCTCCCAAATTTATAAGATTAATAAAAACTGTAAAACTACAGATTCAAGATGCTCTAGTGAAGCAGGATCGTTTTCTGACGCCTTTGCAGGCAGGAACTGGAGTACATGAGTGCTGGAGTCAGCTGGCCATTCTGGCACCAGCAGGGACAGACTCCACCCACTTGAACCTGTTGTGTTCCATCCCTCATGGGAGGGAACACACAGGTGAGCAGGTGCAGGACCTGGGACAAGTGCTTTTGGACGCCGACTTGAGCCAACTCTGTGCCAGCCCTGCTGCAGCATCTGGGAGGTACCTGCGACTCCTGAGGTCCCAGAGGAAGTGTTTCAGTGCTCTTTTAGCTTGGCCATCCATGGACAACTTAAGTGTTAACAGCTCAGTGGACCCTCTGCCTTTTCATGTGAGGCAGCTGCCTTCTACCAGCAAGAGCAAAGGGTCAGTGTGAGAGCCTTTTGTACCCACATTTGTGGCCCAAGTACTTGTCCAGCATCCAGAAGGAATGAGGTTGCACAAACAAATTGAAGATGGTAAATATGAGGGATTTTATTGCTGATGAAAGTGGCTATCAGCAGGAAGAGGAGCTGAAAAGGGGACGGAGTGGGAAGGTAACCTTCCCCTGAAGTCCGGCTGTCCCCGGCCAGAGTCCTCTCTGAAGCTACGCCATCAAACCGTCCCTCTCAAGTCAAGTTACTTCTCTCTGACATCCAACCGTAGTGTCTGATGTCCAGTGACTTCTCTTCTCTGCCGACTGAGTTCTGGGATTGTTATGGGCACAGGATGAGGGGTGGGGCAGGCCATGGATGGTTTTGGAAAAGGCAACATTCAAGTGGGAAAACAGGGATGTAAGTTCTCACTTTGGGCCGTGGTATCACGCTTGAAGGTGGGATTTTGTCAGGGACACGCCCTTTTCTACCTAGAATTTCCCTGCCGCCTGCCTTTATCATTGTATCACTGGGACCTCCAAGTGTAATAATTGTCTTCCTTCCAAGCCTCATTCTCAGTTTCTCCTGTGGCCTCACTAACTTTCCTATTCTATATCAAACATTTACATGCTTAGAATAAGACTAATAATATGTGTCCACTTATGGTGAACAAAATACACCCTTCTCCACTCCCCCCAAAACAAGAGAAGTTAATGCCCTAATCCCTGGAAACTTCAAATATGTTGCCTTAACAGGGCAAAAAGGACTTAGCAAATATAAATAAGGTCCCAGACCTTAAAATAGGGAGAAAATCCTGGATTCTCCTGGTAGGTCATATTTAATCAGTGGAGTCATCAGAAACAGAGAACTTCCTCTGCTTCTCTGGAGTGGAAGAGATACAGCAAAAGAGGAAGTCAGAGAAATCCAAAGCATGAAAAGAACTCAGCCCTGTGCCATTGCTGGTCTGAAGATGGACAGGTCAATAGGACAAGGAATGCAGGCTGCGTGGAGGAGCTGGGAGAGGCTCCCAGGTGACAGCTGCAGGCAAAAAAAAAAAAAAAAAAAAAAAAAAAAAAATGGAACCTCAGCCTTGTAACTGCAAGGAACTGAATTCTGCCAACAACCTGAATGAGCAGCTTGGAAGTGGATTCTCCCCAGGAGCCTCCAGATAAGAGCCCAGGCTGGCTGACATCCAGAGTAACGAAATCATTCAAGCCAATGCAGACCTCTGACCTGCAAAGTTCTGAGATTATACATTCATGTGGTTTTAAGCTTCTAAATTTGCAGTAATTTGATACAATAGCAATAGACAATGATACGCCACTCTTAAAGGCAAAAACAAAAACCAAGCCAACAACTCCAGGGCAGGTAAATCCTATGTTTCTCTAAGGGTCATGCTTTCTTTGGGAATTATGCTTTAATTTCTAGGTATAAAAACAGTATTATTTTCTTATTCGGTACCATCGCACACATTTAGAAAACGAAGAAATGAATATGGCATATTAATGTGGTCAATGATCTTGCCTGTTATTATAAGATCACATTTCCAGTGGGCAATGTGGAGGGAGTTATTGTGAGATAATAAAACTCTGATTAGTATATGAATATAATATTTGCACGAAAGTTATCATTAAGATGAGGTGCAATCTCAGTGTAAATTTGAGACTAGACTGTGCCCTACCACATGAAAATGGGATATGGGCTGTAAGCTTTTATATTTCTTTGTGGCAGACGCCATAATCCCATTCAGCTTCTGTATATGAAAAGTTTAAGAAGTAAAATTAGGTATGAAGACATTAAGTAAGTAAAGTGCCAAAGCGTTATTAGGATGCTCAAAGGCCGTTTCTCAGTGGCGAGAAAGGGATGAGTTCCAGCCAGGACAGGGTGGAAAAGCAGATAGCCCGGTTATAGCCTTTGAGTTTCTTTTTTGGGGGCTAGAATCGAATATACCTCCCACACAGTAAGAAATTCAAATATAACTTTTGATTCCCCTAAAACTTTACTAATAGCCTGCTATTGACTGGATGCCTTGCCAATAACATAAACAGTCAATTAACACCTATTTTTTATGCGTTATGCATTGTATACTATATTTTTTATAACAAAGTAAGTGAGAGAAAAGAAAATGTTACGAAGAAAATCCCAAGGAAGGGAAAATACACTTACTATTCATTAAGTAGAAGTTTAGCATCATAAAGATCTTCATCGTCTTTGTCTTGACATTGAGAAGGCTGAGAAGGAGGAGGAAGAGGAGGGGTTGATCTTGCTGTCTCAGGGGCGGCAGAGGCAGAAGAAAATCTGCATGTAAGTGGACCTGCACTTTCAAACCTGTGTTGTTCAAGGGTCAACTGTGTATAGATTTTCAAATATTTACTTTGAAAATCCTTTGTAAACTATTTGTATTATTTCTATGGTTTTCTTTTTTTCTTCCTTTTTGTTATTAATTAATTTTCCATTTAAAAATACCTTTTGGCAGCTGGGCACGGTGGCTCACGCCTATAATCCCAGCACTTTGGGAAGCGAGGTGGGTGGATCACCTGAGGTCAGGAGTTCAAGACCGGCCTGGCCAACATGGCAAAACCCTGTCTCTACTAAAAATGCAAAAATTAGCTGGGTGTGGTTGTGGGCACCTGTAATCCCAGCTACTCAGGAGGCTGAGGCAGAAGAATCACTTGAACCTGGGAGGCAGAGATTGAAGTGAAGTCGCGCCACTGCACTCCAGCCTGGGCCACGGAGTGAGACTCTGTCTCAAAAAAAAAAAAAAAAAAAAAGGTAAACCAATTCTCAATGGCATATAAAACAGGCAATCATTTATGAAGCTGGAGTACCAGCGCAAGAGGTTAAGAAAATATAGTTTTAAAAATAATGGTCCCAAATTTACCAGTGTTAACAAAAACTGTAAAATCACAGATTCAAGAAGCTCAGAAACCCCGTATAGAAAAATAACAACAAATTCAGGAGAATCACAATCAAATTTCTAAAAACTAGCAATAAAGAGAAAAGTCTTACATGTAGCTCAAGAAAAAGGGCGTATTACAGAAAGGGAACAGAGTTATGAATGAGGGCAGACTTATCAGGAACTAAGCAAGCCAACAGAAAATTGGGTGACGCTTTTACAGTATTGAAGGAAAAAATATTAACAATAATGCATTGTGAGCTGTAGCAAATACAAAAATAAAATGTGCAACATTATAATACAAAAGATAGGATAGGGTGCATGGAAGCATAACGTCGTAATGCTCCTAACCTGTAGTGAAATGACTTAATATTATTTGAAGGTGGATTTTGATAGGTTAAAGATGTATGTTGTAAACCCCAGTGCAGCTATAAAAAATAAAACAAGAAGATCTAACTAGTAAGCCCATAGTGGAGGTAAAATGAAATCACAAAAATTACCCAGTTAATCCAAAGGAAGGCAGGAACAGTGAAAAAATAAAAACTGGGCCAATAGAAAGCAAATGGCAATACGATAAATTAAATTTAAATGGTTTAAATGCTCTATTTAAAAGTAGAGATTGCAAGATTAGATAAGAAAGAAGTTACAAATATATGTTACCTCCAAAAAACTCAATTTAAATATAAAGACAAAGGTAGGCTAAAAATGAATGAAAGGAAAACGAAACATGGATACATCCATGAAAATTGGTTAGCTGTATTATCAGACAAAACCATTTCTGTTGTGTTTTCCTCTAATTTGATCTTGAGTTCTCTCTGGAGAGTGGCAGTAAACTCCATCCCTATGCAGAGCATTTAGGATTTAGCAATGAAGGAGTGTGCCTTTGTAGGATACTTCTTTATTCTGGTGGATGGCCTAAGGCCCAAGTGTCTGACCAATGACCAGGCGTCTCTTTCATAGGAAGCTTGTTTAAACTGGCAGACCCTCTGGTGGCTCTTGTCCTAGCCACTCTCTGCAAGAGTCCTGACCCAGAGAAGCTATGTCTGGGAGTGTGTGTTCGGCAAGACACAGGGCAGGCAACTGAGCAAAACACATGAAATAACAGAAGCATGGTTTTCCTTACAGATCCCAGCCAGCAGAGGGCAGCACATCTCGCAAGGCAGCAGGAAGAGGGGCGCTATCTGAGACACACGCATTCAGCCATTGAGTGGGGAGCAAGAGACAGAGCAAGGGACTAAGACTTTATTGGGATCCAGGGCATTATCCAAGCAGGTAACTACCCATGCATGGGGAGTTCTAATTGGTGAGTTTCCATCAAGCCGGCACGAGCTCCATGGAGTCACAGTGTGTCTGAGGGTGGTTACTGTGGCAAAACTCCCCAGTCCATGTCAGGTAGGGGAGTCAGGGGGTCAAGTCAAGTAGGTTGTATCTAGCTCTCCCACAGAAAGGTGGTCACCACGAAGTGGTTGTATCAGGCAGATAAGTTGAGGAACTGAGAATGTCAAGTATAGTCATGTGCTGCATCTCAGTCAATGATGGATTGCATATGTAAGAGTGGTCTCTTAAGATTATACATACAGTATAAAAGACATTTTACTACACCTTTTCTGGGTTTAGATACACAAATACTTAGCATTGTGTTACAATTGCCTACAGTATTCAGTACAGACATGCCATACAGGTTTGTAGCCCAGGAGCAATAGGCTATACCATACAGCTTCGGTGTATATTAGGTCATACCATCTAGGTTTGTGTATACTTTGTGATGTTTGCATAACAACAACATCACCCAACGACATGTTTCTCAGAAAGGATTCCTGTTTTAAGCAATGGATGGCTGTATTTGTGTATGTAAATATCTAAACATAGAATAGGTGATGAGTTGCGTTACTAAGTTATGATAGCTATTACATCAACAGGTAATAGGAATTTTCCAGCTCTTTTATAATCTTATGGGACCACTGTTGTGTATGTTGTCTGTTCTTGACTGAAACATCGTTATGTGGTGCATGACTGTGTTTTGGATTTTCTTAATAATCCATAAATAAGAAGGTATATATTTGTTTTGATGGTTTTATCTTTTTATTATATCTCAGTGGCTAGGACTTCCTATACAAAGCTGAATATAATTGGTGACAGTAGGCATGCTTGTCTCATTTCCAGTATAATGAGGAAAAGTTATTGATTTCATTATTGACATAATGTTTGTTATAGAGTTTGTGGTGGTTCATCTTTATCACAATAAAGGAGATCCCTTTATTTCTAAATTGTTAAGAAATTTTATTATAAATATGCGCTAAATGTTATCAATAATTTTTGCAGCTATTAAAAGAATTATATGATTTTTGTCCTTTTTATTTTACAGTGTGATAGTACACTGATTACTTTCCAATGTCAAACCAATCTCTTGTAGAAAAGGAAGAGAAGGCATAAAGCATGGTAGTGTAGGAGGAAAAGGAAAAAAAAAAAAGACTAGAGCTAGAAATCTATCTATCTATCTATCTATAATTAAAACCACGTGGTAGTAGAAAGTAGAGAGAGCCCATGGAAAGGCTGGACCAGAATCAGCCCTAAAACCAGTCCTGTTAAGTTTCAGTTATAACTTGGTAATCCTTCTTGCAGTTAATGCAGTCTTGCTATTTGGAATGCACACATATTAATTGTATTTTATTTTATAACATTTTATTCAACACGTATTTACTGAAAACATACTAACTGCCATGTCCCTTGTTAAAAGTGATGGTTTCTGCCTAAACAGAACTTTCCTCTGAGAAAAGATATCATGCAAATCCCATAATCACGTAAGCAAAGGTAAAATTGCAATTGAGACATGTGGTCACAATATGCTACACTGAGGGTTACATAGAGCAATTTGAGCCCATATTGGGTGATTTGAACTGGTTTTAAGGTTAAGGAAGGCTTTAACAGAGAAAGAGTTGAATTGAGAAAGAGTTTGAATTCAGATCAGAAGTATGAGCAGGTATTAACTAAGTCAAGAGAGGAGAGTAAATATTGCAGACATGGGGGATAGCATATGCAATGACCCTGTGAGGGAGAAATGGAAAAAAGAAAAGGAAGTGATGAAGTAAATAATGTGACTGAATCAGAGAGAACAAACTTGCATGTTTTCAGCTCATGCTAATGAAGAAAGTAGGAGCTAGATCATGGGGAAGTTCATAGGCAAAGTTAAGACATTTTTTTTTGCCTACCAAATTGTACCACAAAGCCTTTGATGGATTTGAAGAGAGATGTATCATCAGATTTATGTTTTGAAAAGATGATTCTGATTATATTGTGGTGTAAAGTTTGTTAGGCATCCAAACTGGTTGTGTGTAGATAGTAAAGAAGCTATTTCTAGAGTTGAAGCCACAGAAGACAGACATTTACAGTAGGTGATGTGGAAATGGAGATAACGGGGTGGATGCTCGAGGTACATCGGGGTAAGAGCAATAGCACTTGGTGGTTTATGTTGATGTGAGTTTCTGGCTTGCACAAGAATGATTTCTCATGGACACAGAGAACTTCAGAAGAACTCCAGATTTGGAGTGAGGGGTGATGATGGGTTTGATTTTGGACATGCTGAATTCGACATGCTGATGTCACTTCACACAAGGCATATCAAATATGCAGTTCATTAATGTGTCTGATGGTCCAAAGAGAGGTCTGGGCTTGGAATAAAAATAAATGTGAGTCATTTATGTAGATGTGGTAATTGAAGCTACAGGTGCAGCTGAGATCATTTACAGAAGCCCATTCGGAGTGAAATAAAAAGAGATTATAGAAACTAGACTTGTAGATCTCTAGCATCCAAAGGCCAGTTAGAGAAGCATGAACCTTAAAAATAGAAAGAGAAGAAATAACCAGAAAGGTCAGAAGAAAACCAGAAGAACGTGTTATCAGAAACCAAAAGGGGAATATTTCAATCATTGAATGAAGACAAAACAACAGGGTTGAATGATGACAAAAAGTGAAGTCAGATCATATTGGTCGATATTTTAAAGTATTTATTATGTATCAGACACTGTTTAGAGAGTTTTTATTTGCATCAATTCTTTTAATCCTCACCAATGCTCCACCCCCAGTCATCTAAATACAGAGCTTTCACATTTAATCATTATAATAAAATATTGCATGGTGTTCTTCTGACATGTAGTTATTGGCGATCTTTGCTAGCACTCTTTTAGTGGGTTGGTGGATTTAAAAACCTGCTTCAATGAATTAAGAAGTGATTCACAGGCAAAAACTGGGAGGCAAGTTATATAGACAACTCATGTGAAGGTTGACTGTAAAAGGGTTGAGGAGGTGTGTCATAGATGTTGAAATCTAAGACATTATTTTTATTTATTTGTCTGTTTACACTGTTTAAAGCCAATGGGTCCTGACCAAGGTAATGAACTAGTATGCATTCTCTCTCCTTCCCACAAGATTTGCCCTGAGGAAGTAGAAAAGAGAAACAGAGAAAATGTCAGAAATATGTGGTGGTGGTAGTGGTGGTGGTGATGGTGTCTGTGTGTGTGTGTGTGTGTGTGTGTTGTATGTGTGTGTATTTAGAGAGAAAGAAAGAAGGAGAAAGATTTTATGTACATATTTATAGAGTATTGGCTTTGTCTTAGGGCAGGAGTCAACCCTGCACTTCTGTGTTGTATAAAATAAAAGAATTTTTGGAAGCATTTGTTTCTCCTTTGACCCTGCCTTGGAACAAATAAGGCTGGCCTCTACATTTGCTCTAAACAGCTCTAGTCCAGGTGTTCTCAGGAATAAAGTTAGTATGGTGCAGAAGCCCTCATTTTCTTACTGTGAGAAAATGAGAAAAAGCAGAAAACCAGTGGTCAATAACTATATACGGTTGCTTTCTGACTCTCCTTCTCCAAACTGGAGGATTTTAATGTAGCCTGGGCTACCTGAAGTGTGGTCTAGTACCAGCAACGTATAAGCACCATCTAGGAGGTTGTGGAAATGCAGAATCTCAGGCTTCACCAGGGCCTCCTGGAGGAAAATCTGCATTTTCTCATGGTGCCATAGGGATTGACTTGCTTCTTGTGAAGCACAGGTCTAAGGAGCAATCCTCTTGTGGCTGCTTCTTCCTGTGGGAATAAAGGATGGAACTGAACCTAAGAGTTTTTACAGAATATAAGTATTTCTCTGGTAGGTCGTGTGTACTTAGCGGTATACACGGGTACCTAAGGGTACCTTTGGGCTCGTCTGTCCCATGCATATGCTTGAAAGAGTAGCTGCCATAATTTCTTGTTTCCAATTTTCTTATGTCTCTTAATATGTTTGTTAAGGTAATCTTAAGTTGCTGGTCTCTTTCCTGCAGCTATTCAGGCAATAAAATCCACAGTAAATCTTTCCCCATTCCACAGAAACACAGACACATATTTCCACAGATTCCACACTTTATCTCCTGGAATAAAATGTGCTGATGGGTCAAATAACAAGACGTTGGAGGAGCACAGTCAGTTAAAAATACTGCTGGTTTACAAATTTGAACAGAAGCAGAAATATTAGAGCATATGGACTATGTGTTTTAAAAATAGAATTGAAAGGGCATAAAAGAGATTTATGCATTCAACAATGAAAGAATGCACATTTTATTTTAAGCACACATGAAATATTTATGAAACTGATTAGATATTAAGACATAAAAGCAATTTGTATTTCAGAAAATAAATTTCATACAGATCATCACCTTTGATCACAAAATAATTGAGAAAAAATGAAAATTAAACTTAAAAATCACTGAATAGTTAGAAAAAGCTGTCTTACTAAGGCATGAATTTAAGAAGAAATCATCATGAAAATTAAACAAATATTTAAAACTGAATGATAGTTAAAACTATATGCATTGGCCAGGCATGGTGGCTCACGCCTGTAATCCCAGCACTTTGGGAGGCCGAGGCGGGCGGATCACGAGGTCAAGAGATCTAGACCTTCCTGGCTAACAGGGTGAAACCCTGTCTCTACTAAAAATACAAAAACTTAGCTGGACATGGTGGTGAGTGCCTGTAGTCCCAGCTGCTCGAGAGGCTGAGGCAGGAGAATGGCGTGAACCTGGGATGCGGAGCTTGCAGTGAGCTGAGATCGCACCACTACACTCCAGTCTGGGCGACAGAGCGAGACTCCGTTTAAAAAAAAAAAAAAAAAATGTATGCATCGATATTCGGAAGGGCTATAAAGTAGTATGAAGATAGAAAGTTATAGCTCTAAATACTTTATAAAGTAAAGAAGAAAACCTCAAAGTTAGTTGTGTCTATACTTAACTTTATGTGGAAAATCATAAAGAATACACAGATATGTTATTTGAAAGAATGAGAGTTTGCAATATTGGTAGGATATATGATTAATAGAGAAACACTAATAAATTTATATGTATGTATATATCAGCAATAAACTACTAGAAAGTATAATTAAAAAGGAGGCACCATTATGAGACTATGACTTAATATGAAATACCCAGGAATTAATTTAACAAAATATGTTGAAGACCTTTCCTGTAGAAATTACAAAAGCATTATTGAGAGATACAAAAGGATTATTGAGAACAAGACTAAATAAATTGAGAGGTAGACCATGTATATATATATATAGAAAGACTTTAAATTATAGAGATGCTATTTCTTTTTAAATTGATCTCTGGACTCAATGCAATTTGAAACAGGATTTGTCAGGGAATTTAAGAAGATAATTGTAGAATGGCCTAGAAGTAAGAGAGGGAGAGAGTGTGTGTGGAAGAATTAGAACAGTTACCATGACTTTTATGAAGTGTTGGCAAATATGACAGTGTGGTTTTGGCTTACAATAAGCAAACTTAGCACCATAATGGATTCCAGAAAATGACCAATGCATGTATGTATTGAGTTGTATTGAGTAGGAAGAAATAATTTACATGAAAAAAGTTGAAACTGGATTTCTACCTCACACCATTTAGAACAATCTTCTCTGTATAGATTTAGAAATAAATGTAAAAAATATAACATTCAAGCACTGAAAAAACGTGAGTACTTTTAGACTTCAGTATATGAGCAGTGTCTTAAACAAGGCATAAAATGAATTTTCTATAAAATAGAAGATTACTAAACTTAAAATATTAAATTAATCCCTTTTGTATATCCAAAGTTAATTTTGAAATTAAGTGAATTTCAACTCTAAGTTGCAAACTCAAAAAAAAATTCACAACACACACACAATTAAATTAGTATTGACAAAATATAAGCACAAATAATACAACAGCAACATTAGCAGAAGATATAAGCAGACATTTCACAAAAATATATGTTAAGAAATATATGGAGAAAAGTTAGTATTATTGGTCATGAGAGGAATGCAATTCAAGACTGCAATTAAATATGATTTTATGGCCCTCCTATTGGAAAAAATGAGAAATTATGTCCATACCAAGCATAGGAAAAGATGTGGATCCACAGGATCTGCTGTTGGGAAAGTCGATAGATGTAGCCACTATGAAAACATTTTGATATTGCTGCCTAAAGTCAGGATTCACATATGCTATGGTTTAACCTTCCATATCTAGGAACATATTCAAGAGAAATTCTTGCGTATACTGATAGGAGACATATAAGAATGTGGATAGAAATGTTTTTATAATGGCAAAAGTTTATAAATAACTTCATTCTTCTAAATGGAAAAATGGAAGAATAAAAATGTGATAAATTCTTACAATGGAATATTATACAGGTAGTCAATATGTGTAAGCTACAATGAAACACAATAAAATGCTAGCTCTATAATTTAGGTGGAGGAGACATTGGACTTGAACTACATTTTAGACCAAATGGACTAATAGACAAATACAGGACATTCCAACTAACAGCAGCAGTATACACATTCTTCTCAAGTGCACCTGAAACATTCGCTAAGACTGATCATATGTTGGGTCACAAAACAAGCCTTAACAAATTTAAGAAGATTGAAATCAAGTATATTTTCTAACCACAATAACATGAAACTAGAAATCAACAACAAAAAGAAATTAGGAAAATTCACACATACATGGGAATTGAAAACATGCTCCTGAACAGCAAATGGGTCAAAGAAGAAATTAAAAGTGAAATTAAAAAATACCTTGGGACAAACAGAAATGTAAACACAAGACAATTTATGCGATGCAGCAAAAACAGTTTGAAGAGGGAAGCTTATAGCTGTAAACACCTACATCAAAAGGAAAGCTGTAAAACAATATAACACTATACTTCAAGGAACTAGAAAAAGAACAAACTAAACCCAAGTTAGTAGAAAGATTGAAACAACAAAGGTAAGAGCAGAAACAAATAAATAAATAGAAACAGCAGAAAAGCTCAATGAAATGAAACGTATGTTTTCAAACCTAAACAAAATTGATAAAACTTTAGTTGGACTAAGAAACAAAAAGAGAAGAGACACAAATAAAATGAGAAATGTACGAGGAGACCTTGCGAATGATACCACAAGAATACAAAGAATCCTGAGACTACTATGAACAATTACATGTCATCAAATTAGTTAACTTAAAATAAATGAATAAATTCCTAAAAATACGCAACCTACCAAAACTGAATCATGAAGAAATTTGAACTGACCAAAATGGGTAAGAAGATCAATCAGTAATAAAAAACCACCATCAAGGAAAAGCCCTGGACCGGATGACTTAAACTTTTAAAGAACTAATGCTAATCCTTCTCAAAGTCTTCCAGAAAATTTAAGAGGGGGAAATACTTCCAAACTGTTTTTATAAGGCCTGTATTACCCTGATACCAAAGCCAGACAGGACACTACAAGAAAAGAAAATTACAACCTAATGTCCCTGTTGAACATAGATCCAAAAATCATTAGCAACAATAGTAAATAGAATTTGCCAGCACATTAAAAGGATCATTTACCAAGATTAAGTGAGATTTATTCCTGGGAGATAAGGAGAGTTAAACATAACCCAAACCAATAAATGTGATGCCACATTTACAGAATAGAGGGCAAAATTATATGATCATCTTAGTAGATGCAGAAAAAGCATTTGACAAAATTCAGCATCCCTTCATGATAAAAACTATCAACAAATTATGTACAGAATGAATGTAACTTAATACCATAAAGGCCATATATAACAAGCCCACAGATAACATCACACTTAGTGGTGAAAAGTTGAAAGCTTTTCCTCTCAGATCAGGATCAAGGCAAGGATGCCCACTTTCACCACTTCTCTTCAATGTAGTACTGGATGTCCTAGTCAGAACAATTAAGCAAAACAAACAAACAAAGACATCCAAATCAGAAAGGAAAAAAAAGTCTCTGTTTACAGATGACATAATCTTGTATATGGAAAATGGTAGACTCCTCCAAAACCTGCTAGAACTAATAAATGAATGTTGCAAGTTACAACAGCACACAAAACCTGCAGCATTTCTATGCACTAACTGCAAACTATCTGAAACATAAATCAATAGGTATTTAAAATAGCTTTAAAATAAGTAGAAATAAATTTAACCAAAGAGGTGAAAGATATATATACTGAAAAATTGTAACACGTTGATGAAAGAAATTAAAGAAGACACCAAGAAATAGAAGAATATACTATGCTTATGGACTAGTAGAATTAATATTATTAAAATGTCTTTACTACCCCAAGGGATCTACAGATTAATTGCAGTCTCTATAAATATTCCAAAAACATTTTCATGAAAATAGAAACAAATTCTAAAGGTTGTATAGAACCACAAAAGACCCTAAAGAGTCAAAGCAATCTCAAGCAAAAAGAACAAAGCTGGAAGCATCGCATTACCTGGTCTCAAAATCAACTACAAAGCTGTAGTAATCAAAACAGCATGATACTGGCATTAAAAAACAAACAAACAAACAAAAAAAAACAGATGACTAGGCCAATGGAACAGGATAGAGAGCCCAGAAATAAACCCATGCATTTACAGTCAATTGACTTTCAACAAAGATTCCAAGAACACACAATAGGAAAGGATAGTCTCTTTAATAAATGGTGCTGGTAAAACTGAATATCCACATGCAGAAAAGAAATTAGACCCTTATTTCAAACCATACACAAAAATCAATTTGAAATTCATTAAAGACTTAAATGTAAGTCCTGAAACTCTAAAATTAGAAGAAAACGCAGGGAACAAGTTTCATGAGATAGGTCTAGGCAATCATTTTTTGAATATGACCCAAAAAACCCAGGCAACATAATGTTAAAAATAGACAAATGGGATTATATCAAATTAAAAGCTTCTGCACATCCAAGGAAACAATCAACAGAGTGAAGAGACAACTTATACAATGGAGGAAATATTTGCAGACCATACATCTGATAAGGGGTTAATATCCAAAGTATATGTTATTCAAACAGCTCTATTGTAAGCGAGCAACCTGATTACAAAATAGGCAAGGGGTCTGAATAGACATTTCGCAAAAGGGCACATACAGATGGCCAACAAATACGTGAAAAGATGGTCGCCATGAATCATCAGAGAAATACAAATTAAAACCACAATAAGATATTATCTCATACCTGTTAGAATGACTATAATAAAACAGATAAAAGGTAAGTGTTGGTAAGGATGTGGGGAAAAGTGAACCCTGGGATATTGATGGTGGGGATGTAAATTAGTATAGCAATTATGGAAAAGCAGTACGGTATTTCCTCAAAATGTTAAAACAGAGCTACCATCTTATCTGGCAACCTGACTACTGGGTATATGTATTGAAAAAAATGAAATCAGTATGTCAAAGAGGTATCTGCACTCTCATGTTCATTGTCACTTTGTTCACAGTAGCCAAGATACAGAATCACCCTAAGTGTCCATCAGCAAATGAGTGGATACAGAGAATGTGGTTTATATGCAAATGGAATATGACACAACCTTACAAAAAAAATAAAATCTTGTCATTTGCAACAACATGAATGAAACTGAAGAAAGTTGTGTTAAGCGAAATAAGCCAGGCATATAAAGACAAATACCACCTTTTCTCACATGTGAAATCTTAAAAAGTTGAACCCAGAGAAGCACAAATTAGAATGGTGGTTACCAAGGGCTGAGGAGGGGGGAAATTGGGGAGATGTTGGTCAAAAGACAAAAAATAGTTAGACAGGAGGAGTAAAGGTCAAGAGATTTATCGTACAACATGGTGACTATAGTTAATAACAATATATTACTGTTAATTGAAAATTACTGAGAGTAAGTTTTAAGTGTTCTCACCACAAATAAGTGATAAGTATGTGAGGTTAAAAAAAATATTAAATGGTAAAAGTTTTAGACTGGGCACGGTGGCTCACGCCTGTAATCTCAGCACTTTGGGAGGCTGAGGTGGGTGGATCACCTGAGGTCGGGAGTTCAAGACCAGCCTGACCAACTTGGAGAAACCCTGTCTCTACTAAAAATACAAAATTAGCCGGGCGTGGTGGTGCGTGCCTGTAATCCCAGTTACTGGGATAGCTGAGGCAGGAGAATCACTTGAACCCAGGAGGCGGAGGTTTCGGCGAGCCGAGATTGCACCATTGCACTCCAGCCTGGGCAACAAGAGTGAAACTCCTCAAAAAAAAAAAAAAAAAAAAAAAGTTTTAAAGGACTGAATAGAAAACAATACTTTTAAAACAACATTAAAATAAGAAAATATACTTTTAGTTATATATAGTGATAATAGTATATATTTTAAAAAGGAAAAAATGATAAATAGAAAATTCAGACTGATACATCAGATAGGGAAATAAAAAATTTAGATGTAGTTCAAGATCCTGCCATTTGCTTTGCTTGGAGGTATTAGGTATCCTTACTACATTATTTAAAATAGCATACTAAGTAGCTAATTAACTAAAATAGGCCCACGGATGGACAGATGATGAGAGTATTAATGAAACAGGATCATAATTAATCTAATTTGGTCCTAATTGATGTCTAAACCAACAAGAATAACAACAAAACCAATAACCTCTGATCAGAAAGAATTCCATGAGAGTAAGAGTTCAAATACGCAGAAAAGTGAAGAGATAACCTATAGAATGACTCTGAAGAAAAAGCGCAAGAGAGAGTTAGATCCTTATCGTATGTGAAAGAATTGGCCTCTGATGGGAGGAGGGAACTCTATTTTCTTGAAACAGAAGGGAGGTGTGACATTCTAAGAGAAGGTAAGCTTGCCTGTTGGGTATATGAAAGATTGTGAAGTATTGAGTACTGGAGACTGGAAATTTAGGATCTCTACTACCTGACAATTTATGTTCTCCTGTCACTGAGGTAAATTAGATAATTTATGCGCATTCAATTTGCTTGTGCTGGCCTGGGCCTAACTACTAAAGAAATGGCACATCAGTCCATATACATACAAAAATATGCTTGATGTGGGGAAAAAAAGGATTTAAAATTGAAATATGCATATATAAATTTCATTTTAAAGTTTAAAAGTTTTAGGTGGAAATCATTTAAAATAGTTAATTGCAAAAATGATCATTTGAACTCAAATTTCTCTTGAACTGTCACACAAACCACAAACTATTTACATGTAAATTAAAGAGGTAAAAAATAAATATTGAATGTTTATTTTATATTTAAAAGGTGAGTAGCAAAGCTTCAGGTAATATGAGCTTTACTTTCAAATTTTGTCAAATATTACTGATATTTTGATATTACTGATATCAAATTATCTATAAAGTTAAGAATTTATAAAAGGTTAAATTACCTTCAATCAATACTCTCAGAATGAATCAGGCATTTAAATAGATATGCAGATGGAAAAGAAGGAGACTTTTTTATTTCAAAATTATTGCAAAGAAGGCTAAGACTATTTACATATAAGATATCTTGGTGCTTATTTCCAAAAATTCCAACAGGGAATGTAACAAGTTTACCTCATGTTATTAAAAATATTTTCTCAAGATATGATACATTATTCTTTTGGTATGCCATGTGTTTTGTTTAAAATAAAAAAATAACATTTTGAACTAAATTAGAACTTCATTTCTAGCCATCTATTTTGATGTTCATTATAAATTATAACTCACTAAGATTATTACTGTGTTGGGTGGAAAAAAGAATCTCATTAAGTCATATCTAGTGCAGAGGTTAGCAAACTGTCTCAATGGCAGAATCCAGCCTTACTTCTTTTTGAACAGTTCACTATTTAAAAATGATTTTTGCATTTTTAAGTGGTTGAAAAAATTTGGAGCATAACATTTTGTGACACAAGAAGATTATAGCAAATGTAAATTTTAGTGTTTACAAATAAACTTCTGTTGGCACACAGGCACGACCTTTCATTTACTTATGGTTTATGGCTGCTTTCCACCACTATGCAGTAGTTGCAACAGAGACTCTATGGCCTGCAAAACCCCAGATATTACTCTCCTGCCTTTTTATACAGAAAATTTGCCTATCCTTGATTGAGGGGATTCCAATTTCAGATATTGTGCATAGAAAATATTATTATTATTATTTTTTGAGACGGAGTCTCACTCTGTCGCCCAGGCTGGAGTGCAGTGGCGTGATCTTGGCTCACTACAAGCTCCGTCTCCTGGGTTCACGCCATTCTCCTGCCTCAGCCTCCCGAGTACCTGGGACTACAGGTGCCCACCGCCACATCTGGTTAATTTTTTGTATTTTTAGGAGAGACGGGGTTTCACCGTGTTAGCCAGAATGGTCTCGATCTCCTGACCTCGTGATCTCCCTCCCTGGGCCTCCCAAGTGCGGTTACAGGCGTGAGCCACGGCGCCCGGCCAGAAAATATCACATTTTTAATCGAGCTTTCTTAGGACAAAAATATGTCCCTTAAAGGATTAAAGGTATTCCATTACTTTCTTGTGGAATGCCCTTTGATTCCTTAAGTTGCTGAGCTTCAGTATCAGGGCCTCTTGGCTACTTTATATTTCAGACTTGAAAATAACAATGGTGGGTTTGTTCTTATAATTTTATATAGATACTTCCTGAATCAATTTCTCCAACCCAAATGTTTGTATCTGTTTCTAACCACCTTCCCACTCACATTATTACACAATAAATTCTTCCTCTTTTAGCTATAATTATTACAATCCAAATGTAGCTCCATTTCACAATGCATGTTATCCATCATCAACTGGCCTGTCCTATCTCCTCCGTCAGTTTTTTTTTAAGAGGATCTGGCTCTGTTGCCCAGGCTGGAGTGCCGTGGCACAATCTCAGCTGACTGCAACCTCTGACTCCTGGGTTCAAACGATCTTCCTACTGCAGTCTCCTGAGTAGCTGGGACTACAGGTGTGTGCCACTGTGCTCAGCTAATCAAACTTTTATTCAACAGTCAATTTACATATAAATGTTTTTCTTTTTTCACATCCTTTTACAAATTTTTTATTTTTATTTTTATTTTTATTTTTTTGGAGGGGAGATGGAGCCTCGCTCTGTCGCCCAGGCTGCAGTGCAGTAGTGCAGTCTTGGCTCACTGCAACCTCTGCCTCCCCAGTTTAAGCAATTCTCCTGCCTCAGGCTCCTGAGTAGCTGAGACTGCTGCATGCCTGGCTAATTTTTGTATTTTTCAGTAGAGACGGGGTTTCACCATATTGGCCAGGCTGGTCTTGAACTCCTGACCTCAGGTGATCTGCCCTCCTCGGCCTCCCAAAGTGCTGGGATTACAGGCGTGAGCCACCGTGCCCAACCTACTAATAATTTATAACACATAAAAGATAGGGCTGTAATGATGATCACACTTTTTTTTAATAGGGGTTTTAATATTTCTATGTGAGTTGCTGATTATACTCTCATCATACCCTGAAGATATTGTTCATTGATTTGTAGTCTTCGTTTAAAGAAAAATATTTCACTTCACACTGGAAATAGTTGAGTTTCTACTTAGCAATTACTCTGCCATGGTGTTACAGACACTGTTGAATAAGTACTGGATTTTAGTTCCTTTTTTGCCTTGACTGCTAAAAAGTGTATGAATTTATATTCCTCTGTTAGAAAACTTCTGTTCTGATGTCTTTTCCCACTTATTTTTATTGTAACTTATTTTAGATGTATTTATAAACCACCATATAACCTTGCCATAACATGTTATGTTATAAGTAAACAACTTAAAATACACAAAAGTAATACATTTATTGCAAGCCAATTATGTATAAAGAACTTTCTCTAGGTTATATATAATTTATTTCTCACATGCTGGTAATAATATCTATTATATATTCATGGTAACAACGAGTTTTGTGGGCCCTAAAGCTCATTTAAGAGACATTTCTAAATACAAGTAATATAAAACTATTATTTTTGCGAACATTATACAGATACAGGATCATGTTAACTCATTGGTAGGGCCTCATGCAGGGCCCTGGAAGGGGTAGGTGCAAGCAAGAGCCCTGACTTAAGCCTCCTTAGCGTCAAGGTCAATCCGCCTCTGCATGTATGAATCGCTTATGCTGTGTAAGTCACTTTTCATGCGCTGTGCTATGTAATGTTAGAACAAGCTTCCAGGAAAATCAGCTGGCAGAGGTAAAATGTATTTCTCAATGCCAAAGGGTTGGTGTACAGTAGATGTATATTTGAACACTATTAATCAAACCCATTTATCACAACTATATTTATGGGGTACCTTATCTATCAGGCATTGTCGTAAGCAGTGGCATGCTGTGACAACCCAGGCTGGTGTGGTCCTTAAAACTAATGAAGCTGCTTGTGTTATTTCCATCATAGCAGTTGGTCATTCAATGGCTTATTTCTTCTTTAACCATCATGTTAAGAAAGAACAGTTTAATTTTGGGAGGCCGAGGTGGGCGGATCATGAGGTCAGGAGATCGAGATCTTCCTAGCTAACATGGTGAAACCCCGTCTCTACTAAAAATACAAAAAAATTAGCCGTGCATAGTGGTGGGAGTCTGTAGTCCCAGCTACTCGGGAGGCTGAGGCAGGAGAATAGCATGAACCTGGGAGGCGGAGGTTGCAATGAGCCGAGATCGTGCCACTGCACTCCAGCCTGGGCGACAGAGAGACTCTGTCTCAAAAAAAAAGAAAGAACGGTTTAAGATAAATTTTAAGGATTTTTGTCCATTTAAAAATTAGTGTGCCTTTTAAGTTTTACTGGCTTGACTGGAATAGCTGAAGCTCTCATTTCCTTTTGTTATTTATTGTCAACATAGATTATCACTTTATGAGTCTTTTTTTATCATTAAAAAAATCGAGAAAATGGCTCCAAAAATGAATATATTTTGTTTTCCAAACATACTACCTTTACAATAGGACTCAGAAACTGGTGGCTAGATTGGTCTTTCTTTTATAGTTAGCTATTTTCTATGATCTTGGTCTGAGTACCTTGCAGAAAGTAGGGTTAAAGAGCTTTGGTATCTTAAATCCTGGTTTTCCATTGCTTTCCTCATTTTAAGAGGGTTCTTAATTCAATCTCCTTGTGAGGAAGTAGGATTAACATGCATAGCTAAGCCTGGAGAGTCAAGAAACCCACATTTCTGGATCCTTAACTTAGACCACTGACTCACAGTTTCTAGATACAGAAGCTGCATTTCAGACCACAACCCTAGGTAATCGTGACACAGGTGGACCACATTCCACATTGTGGAGAGCACAGCTCCAAGACAATAATGAGATCCCAGTATTTTGACGCTTCCAAGTAAAGAACAGAAGTTCATTATTTGAATTTATAATGGTTAAATTGTTTGACTTTGTAAACAGTTTGTGGAAACTGTCCGTTCCTCCCCTCTTCCTGTGTCCTCCTTCTCTCTTCACTTCCACACAGCATTCCGCCTACGTCTCTTTTGCATGTTCTTCTGCCTGGAGTCACTAATCCCATGTCGTCGTTCCCCAGGATTCGTCCTTGATTCGTATATTTTATCACTATTTTTGGACCTTCCTATTACATCTGCCTTCAACTACTGTTCATACACGGGACCCAAATTTCTCTCTCATACCCAGACCTCTTTTCTGAATATCAGATCCCCAGCTCTGGTCAGCTCTCTTATGGCAAGTTCAATTTGAATGGCTCCAAAGACCTCAAAGCCAACACGTCCAAAGTTGAAATTAACATTGCCCCAACAACAAAAAAATCTCTGCCTCCTTCTGAATTCTCTATTTCAGTTTCAGTGTATGCACTACAATGCATTCATTTGCTCAAGCCAGATTCTGGGAGATTATCCTTTTATCCTCTTTAGAAAAAAATCCTTTTAGTTACTTTCTTAAACATATATGTATTTTATAATGTTTAAGATATATGATATAGTTTATTATAATATATAGCTTAATAATATTACTTCTATCTAGTTTATATATAGTAATATATATAAACTATATATTATAATAAATTCTATAATATACATATAAACGATATATAATATAAACTAAATATACAACCTATATGTGTGCGTGTGTGTGTGTGTGTGTGTAGTTTTCATAGATTCTATCACACCTTGGCCCAAGACATCATAATTTCTTACTGATATTATTATAACGGCTTATTTTTTCTACAACCTTTTACTAGTACTATTTTCCTCAAAACCATTCCCGCACTGCCGCCAGGTTGATCTTTCTAAAATGCAATTGTGATCACTCACTCCTTTGCTTCACATGCCTCCATTGCTGCCAGAATGATATAAACCCCTGGGTATGAGGTACATGCCCTACTTACTGTGAACCTGTCTGGTCTTATTTCTCATCATCCTGCCTGTGATGATGCAGCCTCGCTGAATTCCTCTAGGGTCATACGGAGAATGTACCATATTTTCAGAACTTTGCACATTCTGTTCCCGTTGCGGTGATTGTCCTTATCCCCTTCTTTGACAGGAGAACACCTACTTAGCTTTCAATCTTCAATTCCAGGAAACCCATCATAACTTCACCCGTTCCCTCAACTTTCCTATGTTCTCTCATCTTAATCTGATTAAGTGCTGGAGGAAGTCACTTAGAGGATTTCAGGATTGATTAAGAAAAAATATGTGGCCAGGAGGTGGCAGCAGCAAGCACCAACTTTGCTTCAGTAGGTATGAAGGCAGGGAAAGTACCTCCCAGCATGATTCCTCCAGAGGGTAAGGTGTGGGAGCCACCATCTAGAAGAGGAGTGGGGGAAGGGGACTCCTGGGGGCGAGGGGATCAAGAGGAGGTTTATGCATCTAGGCAATATTGCTCAGTAGCCTGGCAGGGCACTTCTGAGTCAGAAAGCTCCGGAAGGGCAGCAGTGGCTTGGGAATTGCTCTAGCCCCGTGGTTTTATCATATCCATGGGTAGGGCTATCAGATATTCGGTGTAGTTTTGCGGGATGTAAGAAGCTAGCAGATTCTAAATGGCTAAAAATCTGCTTAATTGGGTGATGTTTAAAATAATTGGATGTGTGAAAATTTGAGTTTGGTACTGGTGGGCTTTTGAGCAAATAAATGGATCTCAGGCTGCTGTGAAGAAATAAACAATTTAGTGACCAATATAGATGTGCCATATTTGGTGCATTTATGTAACACATACCTCTATGAAGCAGCACTTTCACCACACTGCACTATTACTACATTTTACCTTGTTTGTCCTTCCCATATCATAGATTCCTTGAGAGTAGAGGCAAGTTTTTATTATTCTTGATATGGACTTCATAGGATCCAGAATAGCGTTTGATACAAAGTGGAACACTAATAAATGTTGGTTTCATGAATAATTCCATATATTCTTGAGCTTGTCCAGAAGTGATCATCCTACCAGGTGCTAGAAGAAAGTCTCATCTCCACAGATTCATGTGATTCAAGCTAGTTTAAAGTTAGTATTCATACAGGACATCGGCAGTCATTTAATTTCAAGCCCTGAAATCTTTAGATTTGAGGTAATTTATTTTCTAAAATACAATCCATTTCTAGAAAAATCATATCAAACTCAGAATGTCTGGCAATAGGCCAAGGTCATCTTATTCAGATTTGAATCTGTTATATTCTTGGAGAGACTGTTTTAGTCATTTTCACTATAATACTTGTCTCAAAACTTGTAGGATCGGAGGATGTGCAGTCTGAGGCCCAAGTGAGTCCATGAGCATCGGCCTGGTTTGTTCATTCATTTAGGGTATGATGCTGCCTCGCTGATCAATTTCTTATGGTAGGAGGGTCTAATAACCTTCAGAGGCCACGGAGATGGAAATAAAGTATAAAATTGGAGAAAAAGTCCTGTTGGCTGCACAGGGGAACCAGAGTTATCAGAAGGGACAGTTAGTTTAAATATGGAGAAGACTCTTATCAAGAGGCTGGGTCATGAATAGAGATAAGACATTTTATTTATTTTTATTTACTATTATTATTTATTTATTTATTTATTTTGAGACGGAGTCTCGCTCTGTCGCCCAGGCTGGAGTGCAATGACACAATCTCCGCTCACTGCAAGCTCCGCCTCCTGGGTTCACACGTTCTCCTGCCTCAGCCTCCCGAATAGCTGGGACTACAGGCGCCGCCAGCTCGCCCGGCTAATTTTTTTTGTATTTTTAGTAGAGATGGGGTTTCACTGTGTTAGCCAGGATGGTCTCGATCTCCTGACCTCGTGATCTGCCCGCCTCAGCCTCCCAAAGTGCTGGGATTACAGGCGTGAGCCACTGCGCCCAGCCGAGATGGGTTTTCACCATGTTAGCCAGGATGGTATCGATCTCCTGACCTCGTGATCTGCCCGCCTCAGCCTCCCAAAGTGCTGGGATTACAGGCGTGAGCCACTGCGCCCAGCCGAGATAAGACATTTTAAATAGCAAACATAACTCAATTGTGTTAAATAATAGTAGGAATCATTGGCTCCACTCAGAGACTAATAACTGAAACATATAGAAGTAGTGCAAGTTTCAGGGTAGTTTGATTAAGGCTCCAGCTCATATCTCCAGTTCACTGGGCTCTTCCCTTGTTCTTGTGTTCTTTCCACATATATAATAAAATAGTTACAGTGGTTTCTGTTTCACTGCTACATATCACACCAGTCATAAAGACGGTGAGCATCTGGGCTCCCAAACACACAGAAAAGTCCTCAAAGTTCACTCATTGAGTCTGTTTAGATGACGAAGCTAACCCTAAACTTACTTTTTTGTGAAGAGGAAGTGTAGTGCTCTAATTGGCCTCACCTAGATCATGGGCTTCACATCAGAAAATATATATTTCTCCTCTACATTATGAAATCCTCTATAGAAATACGGGGTTATAGGTGGTGGTAGGGGGAATGGACAGGGAAAGGTGACCAATAGGCCTTACCAAAGGTATGGCGTCCTTCTGGATACTGAAGATATTTCATCTTTGTGGCAACTCAAGCAAACCAAAATTTGCATAGTAAATATTTGTAGTTAGCCTCCAATTTGTTTGTTTACTTCTTATCAGCTTTTCAAATGTCTTCCAAAGGCATTAATACAATCTTTTATCTTGTTTATCGTGTTCATTTTCTAGGCACATTGCCTTTTATGAATCAAATTAAACTTCGTTATGCGTCTAGTCTGTGCTCACATTCCAGATTTGTGTTGTCTCAACGAAGAAGACCTGGCTTAATTTGACACGCTAGATATAATATCCAAAGAACTAATACAGTATAAAATGTAAACTGCCATGCAAATAGTGGCAATAGCCAACTAATTTCCAAACATCAGTTTTCAGCGTAAATGTTCCTTTTTCAGAGAGATGTTTGCTAACCATTCTATTTAGGAGAAATCTCCTTCTATTATTCACTTCGGTTCTTTCTTTATATGCTCATGCCCCTCATCAGTGCCTTCTCTAGATCACAAAGTAGGTACTTTGTCTCTTCCTTCTTTCCTTCCTTCCACCTTTTCCTAGAATGCAAGTTCCATCTGTCTTATCCATGGGCACATTTCTAGTAGTTCTCAGCATGGTGCTTACCTTATAGGCGGCACTCATTAATATTTTTTAAGTGAGCCCGTTGAATTACCTGTTCACACTTTATTATGGCGTGTCCTCTGTGGCCCATGGCTATGTAGGTAATGGACCAAGACTCAGTTGTATAGGAGATAATTGTGCAGCAGAGGAAGTCAAACCTGATGCATGGTGCTGGGCCCCACGAATGTGCTGCTCTTTCTATTTTGTTGTAACCAACTGAAACAACCTCCGCCAACATTTGTAACTGTGAGCATCTGAATAACGCAAGTAAGTTCTCTCGGGGGGGAAATCATATGCAAGAATGAAACGTATGATACACCTTGCCTAAACTGTTAACAACATATGAAGAGAAATCATCTCGGAAATTGGAAGTTTGTATTTGAATATTAGACACCTGTTTAATTACGGAGTGAAATGTCAAGGAAAAAAATCACAATTACTTTATACTCGGAACATAGAAAATATAGCCAAGATTTGACAGCCTCACTCCATCTGATTTTTCTGTTCTGCCTTTCTCGCTCCTGTCACATTTTATTTCTCCATTTATCTGGAACAAATAAATGTGAAATTGCTTTCAACATTTTCCTGACCTTGTTCAGTAGATGAGTATTGAGGAAAAATGGGACTTAGGTTTTCTACGTGGAATGAGCTTATTGTAGCTCTTTGCGTTACGGCAGTTCCTTTGAAGAGAATGTGTCACTCTTTATTGAATGCAAATGAGCTTCATGAGTAATGTTCAAATCCAAAAAAAGATGAATGCCAGTGGAAGCAGCTAGTTTCTATCTATTCTTTTTTTTTTCACATATTTTGAGATTTTTGGATAGTAGAAGATAAAAATGTTGTTTTGAAATATCTCTTTTTTCTTGTAATGGGAGAAGAAAGCTAAATTCCCTGTATGTAAGAATATAAATTTGATAAAAGTAATAATTTTAAATTGGGCAGTAAATGAGCCAGTGATGTGGTGTTGTAGTTATTCTGCCTGAACTTAATAAGACTATGAAATAAAACTATCCTCCACATAATAAACTAAGAGAATTAAAGAAAGAGTTTTCCCTATTAATTCTAACATGAGTCATACAAACTAGTTAGGGCTTGACTATATAACTGCATTTACTAATGAAAAAGTGTCATAGCACAAATCCCTTTACCTTTACTCTGTCTTGTATCTTTAGAATTTAGTTTCAATAACATCATAATACTTTACTTATACTAATGAGGGATAGAATAAGCATGCAAAATTGTATTTATACAATGGATTACAGTTTTTATCTCATTTTGTCCTCCTAGCCATTGGTAGCAGATATTATTCTTTTATTAGATCCCAAGACATTGAGAGGCAAGATGGTCAAAGACCAGCTCAAAATGACACTGGTGAATCAATGGCAGAGCTAAGGCATGAATCTAGGAGTTCTGAACATCTTGGAGTCTATTTCTTTCCCCCACTACCTAAAGTGTTGCTGTCCATTCATGGTAAAGTCAAATGAGTCAGAAACAGCCTGAGATGCCTGTCCTCATTGTCACACTCTGCCTGCCACGTAGATGCCTCCATTGTGGCTTTATGTTTTTATTCCAATTTGCCTTTCCTGCCTTCCATTTTCATTGTCTCGTATTCTCAAACATCATTCCCTGGCCATCTGGAAGATGTCCTCCAATGGCCATAGCAGAGCCCTCACTGCCAGCTGCTGCACACCTGTGTCCTTCCCTTCTGCGCTTGACCACTACAAGTAACCTTTTCATGTTTGTCCTTGACATTATTTTGATTTTTGTATTCAAGAAGCAGTAAGTTATATCATAGAACACATAAGAAAGAGGTTTTTTTCTACTCCAAAAGGACTTGTTAGATAAAATACAAAATACTCAGGTAAATTTGAATTTCAGATAAAGAACAAAAAATGATTTTACTATAACAGATATTACACAGGTCATACGTATACTAAAATATATTCATTATCTGAAATTTGAATTTAACTGTGTGTCGTATGTTGTTATTATTATTAAATTTGGCCACTCGAACTTTAGGTAGTATGAATCTTAACCAAGTCACCTGAGGCTTCATTTAGTAGTTTTAGTGTGGGGTGATTATACAGATAGAATTGGAATATGTGCAAAAATCCACAAGTGAATATACACAAGTAGCATTTTTCGTGTCAAAAAGATACTTGCTTCCACTCCAGTGACTTAAGTCTTTCAGAATTCACCAAGATCACATGTAGAGGCAAAATGCTGCATGACAGATGGTGCATTAGCCTGCTTTCCATTATTAAACTGGGAAGAAAGGATGCTGTGGTAATTGCAAATATCTGCAATAAAATAAAATTATGCTCCAACATCTCAGCAGATTTCAGATGATAAAATTCACATTGTGCTGCATGTCAGCACAGCTTTCCTGTTAACATATTAATTTTGAAAATTATCATGTGCTTAATATCAACATCTGACTTTAATAAATAAAATCCAAGCAGCATCCCTTGAGTTTCAGGCTACACTGTATTAATCTAGCGCATTCATGTGGCACCTTTCCTAGTGGGACCTTGGGGCAGATATTGTGGGCCATACAAGGCTGGGGTTGGTAATTGAGGAGTTTATAATTTAGATGGAACTCATAATAAAAAAATGTACAGAGTCTTTGTCAAGTAAGGTGTTGGTAAAATACCTGATTAGTTGTGTTTTCTATATCCTGTTTCATTTTTTTGTAACTTCAGTTTTGTTTATATGAGCTCTCATGTCTGTCTTCCATAGCTGTAATGTTCATTCTAACATCTAAAATGTTTCTTATTTTCTGTATAATGGTACTTGCTTCTCACTCTGATTCTTCATGTCTTTTACTGTCTTTCTAGCCATGATCATTATCTCTTGGGCAGCTTCCAATGTGTCTTTCATTGGTGTGATGATTATGATATTCCCTTCCACATATTCAACCATGAGAGTTTGGCATGAAATTGATGTATTTATTCATTTTATCAACTCTTACGCTCAATAGGTACTTGTAACCCAGTAAAAACAAAGGTACCGTATTTTTGCTTATACTATATAAACAATCTTATGATTATTACCAGGAAGATCACTGACTTGTGTGTCTTTGAGGGCATTTGTAAATGTGAATTAACATCTTTTGTTCTAAAATGTAGGAATCTGTAATTTTACTTATTAATATTGGTGTTGTTTCCTTAATGGAATTTTTAACAGATTTTTAAAATCCACCTTTTACCTGGCAATTATACAACTAATTGCTATCAAACCCTGGATTTGGGAGGTATCTTAATAGAAATTTGAGTCCACAAATGACAAAGCTAGGGAAATCTATTCATTATTGATTCCATTAGGGATAGTCTGACTGTATTAACCAGGGTTCTCCCTAGAAACAGAATCAATAGGTATCTCATATATGACATATATTATGTAATTATATATTTTGTGTAATACACATAACATTTTATTTATATGTAATATGTATTATGTATAAAATATACACATATAAAACCTTATGTATATAAAATTCCTTTATTTTTATATATAAAATAAGGAATCAGTTTTTAATAAGATTCTATTATGAAGGCTGGCAAGGCCCAGAATCTGCAGGTTGAATCAGCCAGCTGAGATCCAAGAGATACTATGCTTCAGTTCAAGTCCTAAGGCAAGAGAAAAGCCCATGTCCTAGGTCAAAGGACATTAGAAACATTTCTCTTTTACGTTGGGGAGGGTGAGTCCTTTTGTTCTATTCAAGTCTTCCACGGATTGGATGAGGTCCACCCACCTTAGAGAGGGCAATCTGCTTTACTCAGTCTACTGATTCAAATACCAATCTCTTCCAACAACATCCTCAAAAAAACACCCAGAATAACCTCTTAATACCTGGATACCCAGTGGCCCGGTTAAGTTGACACATAAATGAAATTGACCACCACAAGTACCAAAAATTCCGTTGAATAAATGGCTGCTGGGGCTCTTTTATCAGTTCTCTTCCGGGAGATTCCTTTTGCTGTGTGACTTCAGCTATGGTGTACTAGAAATATTCAGCTGAATTTTGTAGAATTATACTTTACACACGAAAAGCTAAAACCAAAGCAGACAATGATAGGCTGTGCCAAATTAATCAACTAAAATGCCAAGAGAATTGGCTTGTTTGTTTTTCTCACTTGTGGGTAGAGGAGGCAATAAATTAGATAATATTGAGATGAAATTATACATTTAGTTATCTTAATAATAGGCCCTAAATTGCCTTTAACCGGTACAGTCCATTGATGAATATGATGTAGTACTACAAATAACACAAGGAAGTTTTGTATTAATCATGTTGCATATTTTCTACATTTGATGATGTTTTGAATCATCATCAAGCTGCCATTTGATAAGAAGATGAGTATGCACAGAAGGAAGCCAGATGCTATTCATCAAGACAAAGGCAAGAATAGCTCCAAAAGTGTTGCAGAGATCTTTGAGATTACCACTCCCATCTCAGGCCCAGAGTTCCAGGGCCTTGAGAGCAGAACAGCTTCAAAGGAGAGACCCAGGGGTCCTGTGGGACCTTGGGGCTTGCTGCCTGTAGCTGTCCCTGGGCTCTGCTGCCTGCCTTCTGGCGCAGCATTCCTTAGCCAGCCCAGCTTTGGCTTAAGTGTGCCCAGGTGCAGCTTGGGCAACCACTCTAGAAGGCACAGGTGGTAAACCTTGGTGGTGTCCACATGTTGCTAACTAACTCTTCAGGTACTCAGAGTGCACCAGCTGTGGAGGCATGGCTATCTTCACCTAGATTTCAAAGAATGTCTCTGAGAGCTTCAGGGGCCCAGGCAGAGAACTGCCATGGGCATGGAGCTGCCACAGAGAGTCCCCACTAGGACACGGCCCAGAGGAGTCATGGGAGCTGGGGCAATGTTTAGTGAAGCCGTGGGAGTGGGGCCACTCCTGATCCCCAAGAACTGAAGAGGCACCAATGTGCAATTTCAACCTGGGAGAGCTGCAAGCATATGACGATAATGCGTGAGATCTGCTGTAGGGGCTGCACCTAGCAAAGCCATAGAGATGGGGCTGCTCAGAGCCCTGGGGGCCAAACTCCTGCCCTAGGGTATCTAAAAAGCACAACATGGGGTTGAAGATTATTCTCAAACCTCCAGTTTTAATAACGTTTGCTGTGTTGGGTTTTAGACTTATTTGGGACCTGTTGCCCCTTTCTTCTTTCCTATTTCTTCTTTTTGAAATAAGAATGTCTATTCTATGCCTGGCCACCATTACATTTTGAAAGCAATAGCTTGTTGAATTCGTAGGTAGAGCATATGTCTCAAGGACGAATCATACCTTGAATCTCACTCATATCTAATTTGGATAATATGTAGATGACACTCTGGACTTTTGACATTTGAGTTGGTGCTGGAACAAGTTAAGACTTTGGGGGCCATGGGGATGTAATCAATGTGTTTTGCTTATGAGAAGGCCATGAGTTTTGGGATGCTAGAGGCAGAATGCTGTGGTATGAATGTGTGTGTCCACCTCAAATTCATAGGTTGTAACCTAAAACCCAAAGCCATAGTATTAAGGGATGGAGTCTTTTAAAAGAGATTGAAGAGGGTACCTAAGTGCCTTGTGTCCTTTGCTTCCCCTCTTTCACCAAGTGAAGACACAGTGTGTGCCCCTTCTGCCACGTGGGGACCCAGCAAGAAGACACCATCTTGGAAGCAGAGAAAAAACCCTTACCAGCATCTGCAGGTTCCTTAATCTTGAACTCTGCAGCCTCTAGAACTGTGAGACATAGATTTCCATTATTTTATTTTATTTTATTTTATTTTATGAGACAAAGTATCACTCTGTCACTCAGGATGGAGTGCAGAAGTGCAATCTTGACTCACTGCAACCTCTGCCACCCAGGTTCAAGCGATTCTCCTGCCTCAGCCTCCTGAGTAGCTGGGATTATAGGCGCCTGCCACCACACCTGGCTAATTTTGTGTTTTTAGTAGAGATGAAGTTTTACCATCTTGGCCTGGCTGGTCTTGAACTCCTGACCTCGTGAGCCACCTGCTTCGGCCTCCAAAGTGCTGGGATTACAGGCATGAGCCACCGTGCCCAGCCAGTTTCCATTTTATATATAAACTTGTCTCTGGTATTTTGTTATAGCGACAGGAATAGACAAAGACACAATAAATACGTACATACAAAAAGTATGTATTTATGGATGTGGATTTGTAGTGCATGATTACATAAATTTCTCCAGTAATTTGAATCATGTAATATTCTTGCACTGATAAAATCCTCTTCCCCAGAATATCCAGAAAAATTAAAATACAGATCCATAATTCTTAAAATAAAGGTGTACAAATGCATTATATTACATAAAATAATAGTTGAATAATGTATTTGAATATTAGCCTGGGATTCCCTGAGCAACATTAGCCATCAAAATCTACTGATTTCACCCACAGATTCTGATGCCAAGTTCTTTTCTCATGTGGCTTAGGAAAACTGGAACATACTTCGTTAATTTACAACTTACATCTCACCAATTTTTCCAGATTTCCATTGAATGCATTTACTTCAGTCTTTTCCATCACTTTAAGTTTGTATCTTCACCTAGACAGATCATTCTTGTCACTCTTGAACCGTGCACAGGCTTTCTGTTTAGGCAGAAAAAATCTCATGGACTCTCAATATCTCCCTCTGTCTTCCTTCCTCCCATGTTCTCCTCCTTTTCTTTCCCTCACTGTCCCTTTTTTATTCTCTCTGTTCTTGGTCATCTTTTCACTTTCTTTCTTGTTTTCTTTGGATAACCTGCTAGAGAAAACAAATATGTCTCCCAGAATTGCAGACATTCTAGACTTTATTCCCTGGACCAAAGACTTTTTTTTCAGTTTTTTTCTGGTTCTTTCTTTCTTTTTTTCACATTCATATACCCATACCCACAAGTACATATCACATAAACACTGTTCGTTTTCAATTAGTTGTATTTATTAAGAAAGCCAGGGGAGGCCAGGCACAGTGGCTCACGCCTGTGATCCCAGCACTTTGGGAGGCCGAGGCAGGCGGATCACGAGGACCAGCCTGGCCAACGAAAACCCCATCTCTACCAAAAATATAATAATAATAAAAAAAATAGCTGGATGTGGTAGTGTATGCCTGTAATCCCGTCTGCTTTGGAGGCTGAGGCAGGAGAATTGCTTGAACCTGGGAGGCAGACGTTGCAGTGAGCCAGGATGGCACCACTGCACTCCAGCCTGGATGACACAGTGAGACTCCGTCTCAAAAAACAAAACAACAACAACAACAAAAAAAAAAAAAAAAAAAGAAGGAAGGAAGGAGAGAGAGAGAAAGCAAGCAAGCAAGCCAGGGGAATACATAGGAAGACAGAATTTGTGGGTCCTGAAATAAAAATTTGAGGGTCCTCCATACAAATATTTTAAAAACTACAAAATTAAACATAGAAAAGCAAATATTTATTTATGGAAAAGAAAATTCATATGAAATTGCAAATTTTGAAAACTTGCCTAATTCCACAAACATAAAATTCAGAAAAATAACATGATTTGATCAAATGCCTAACTTATCTCTATATACTTTTTCTACATTTCTGGAGTACGAGAATTTTATTGGCCACTTCATGTGACAATGATGATGTGGTACTATTTTTAGTAGAGAGAATATGCTGGGTGTGGTGGCTCACACCTGTAATCACAGCACTTTGGGAGGCCAAGGCGTGTGGATCACCTGAGGTTGGGAGTTTGAGACCCGTCTGGACAACATGGAAAAACCCCATCTCTACTAAAAATACAAAAATTAGTGGGGCCATGGAGGCAGGTGCCTGTAATTCCAGTTGCTTGGGAGGCTGAGGCAGAAGAATCACTTGAACACAGGAGGAGGAGGTGCAGTGAGCTGAGATCGTGCCACTTCACTCTAGCCTGGGTGACAGAGACAGACTCCATCTCAAAAAACAAAAACAAAAAAAAAGTAGAGAGAATAAAATGAGTCTTTAACATGGTTTATCAATTATATTTTCACTAGTGATAATTGAGTAAAGTTTCACCTTAACAACTCAATATTAGTGGTGGCATGTTAAGTTTTGGGATTGTTGTCAAATTTGGGAAACCATATATCAAGTTTCTTTTATATATGAAGAGTAAGAGGTTTCAAGGCATTTCAAGTTTTTATACAGAGAACACTCTCAAATACTCTTTGAATTCAATCTACATTTCAAGTTTATCATTAATATCCTCATTATATAGATACTAACTTTTTGTTATTTTCTTCAGTCAGTACGGAAAATTAAAATTTCCACTGTCATCATATGATGCATTTCTCTCCATTAATTGGACTTGTGGAACAAGTCAAAAGCTTCTTCATTACTTTGGTTCACAATTTATCTCTTCTTTTAATGAATTATTGTTTTTGGCAAAACCTGAAATTTTTGGGGGGTTATAATTAGCTTCTTGCTATCAAACCATTTATTTTAATTTCATCACTCATCTTTGTTACCTTAATTTCACATTACATTTTTATCAAAATATTGTTTCTGTTCTTTAATAAATAAATGTAAGGATGGCAAAAGAAGGTACTTTAAACAGGAGTCTTTAATTCTTTTTTAATTTTATTTTTATTTTTTTCTGAGACGGAGTCTCACTCTGTAGCCCAGGCTGGAGTGCAGTGGCGTGATCTTGGCTCACTGCAACCTCCACCTCCCAGGTCCCGGTTCAAGCAATTTTCCTCCCTCAGCCTTCCGAGGACTGGGATTATAAGCACGCACCACCATGCCCAGCTAATTTTTGTATTTTTACTAGAGATGGGGTTTCACCATGTTGGCCAGGCTGATCTTGAACTCCCGACCTCGCGATCCACCTGCTATGGCCTCACAAAGTGCTGAGATTACAGGCATGAGCCCCTGTGCCTGGCCTTTAATTTCTTTGGTCCGGGTGCAGTGGCTCATGCCTGTAATCCCAGCACTTTGGGAGGTCGAGACAGGTTGATCACAAGGTTGGGAGATCAAGACCATCCTGGCTAACACAGTGAAACCCCGTTTCTACTGAAAATACAAAAAATTAGCTGGGTGTGGTGGCGTGCGCCTGTAGTCCCAGCTACTCAGGAGGCTGAGGCAGGAGAATGGCGTGAACCCAGGAGGCGGAGCTTGCAGTGAGCCGAGGTGGTGCCACTGCACTCCAGCCTGGGCGACAGAGCGAGACTCCGTCTCAAAAAAAAAAAAAAAAGAAAAGAAAACACGCACACACACACACAAATTGAAATACCTAAATGTCTTTCTAAATTGTAGTTTATATGGTGTATTTTCTACTTTACTTAGGTGGATTTAAAAAATGCTTGTGACCATTTCAGCGCCACTTAATATGAGGTAAGTGTAGCAGGGAAAGTGTGAGTGGAAAGAAACTGCAGTATTAGTCAATTGCAGAAAGTTATCTTACATTTGCAAACTTCACAAATATATGTGAGCATGGAATGTAGTGCTAAGATCTTTCCCAGGGTGTTAGAAGGAGCCTTTAAAAACTTGTGGTCCTGAGTCTAAGCTTCATTAGTTTCACGAAAAAAATTTGCCTCTAGTGAGACATGGTATAAAATAACAATTTATACATGGATAATTATGTAAAAGAAAAAAAAATTCAGTTGTATTATTTCGTTATGTCTTAAAATGCTCCTGAGGAAGAAGAGGACACAAGTATCATTCCCATTTTAAAGTTTTAAAGGGTCTTTGGCACACAGAGTGTGTTGGTAGAGATGTACACTAGCAGTAAAGAAAGTTACTGACTGCTAGCACATCTTATGTACAAAAATTAACTCACAATACATGAACAACTTAAAGACATAGGAGCTAAATCCATAAAAATCGTAGAAAAAGTCATAGGAGTAAATCTTCATGACTTTCTATTTGGAAACGAATTATTTGATATAATGCCAAAACATGAAAAACAAAAGAAAATGTAGATGAATTTGATTTTTACCAAACTTTAAAACTTTTTTGCATACCAGGACATTTTCAAGAAAGTAGAGGCATCCGACAGAGTGGGGGAGGGGGATATGTTTCAAATCATATCTTATAAGGGCTTGATATCTGGAATATATGAAGACCGCTAAAACTAAACAACAAAAGGATAAACAAGTCAACTACAAAACAGGCAAAGGACTTAATAGAAATTTCTCCAAAGAAGATACACAAATGGCCAATAAGCACATGAGAAGCACTCATTAGTCATTAGGAAAATGGAAATCAAAACCACAATGAGATTCCATTTCCATTTGACACACACTCTGATGACTATAATTTAAAAAACAAAAACAGAAATGTGAGAACTGTTGACAAAGATTTAGAGAAACTAGGAACTTCATACACTGCTGGTGAAAAAGCTAAACAGAATTACCCTAAGACCCAGCAATTCCACTCCTAAGTATCTAGCCGCAAGAATTGAAAACAGGACTTAAAGAGATAATTGTATACTAATGTTCATGGCAACATTAGACACAATAGTCAAAAGATGGAAAGAACCGTAATTCTATCAACAATTGAATGGATAAACAAAATGTGGTATATCTATAAAATAGAATATTATTCACCCACATAAAGGAATAAGGTCCTAATATATGCTACAACATGGACAAAACTTTAAAACAAGTGAAAATGAAAGGAGCCAGACAAAAGGATAAATATCATATTCCACTTGTAAGACGTTATCTATAACAGGCAAATTCTGAAACTGAAAGTAGAATCAAAGTTTGCAGGGACTGTAAGGAGGGGAGAATGGGGAGTAATTAATTAAGGATGGCAGAATTTCTGCCTGGAGTAATGAAAATGGTTTGAAAATAGATAGTGGTGATGGTTACATAACATTGTGAATGTACTTAATGCCACTGAATTGTGTACTTAAAAATAGTTCAAATGGTTAATTTCCTGTTACATATATTTTCCCACATTAAAATATTTTAAAGAGAAAATTGCTTATTAGAAATACATTAACAGGCAAATAGCTCATATAAAAACGTACTAAAGTATCTTACTTTGTTTTTTATCTTAAATTAGAACAAAATAAGAGTTTTCAGAAGACTAGATGGGATACATGGAGCTTGCAAAGGTTCTCTCTGGTGGCTTTAATCCTTTTGAAATCTATGGTTGGTAGTCGACCATGGCCTGGGACTTCCTTTATTTCACATTCAGCTATTTTCGTAGAACACCATATTCTTTTTGCTGCAACAGTCATAATGATTTCAGAGATGCAAATCAGATGCAAAATTTTAAATATCCTTAATTTTTCAAACCAAATTATTGCCATTTGTAGAAAATTATTTGAGTTTTTGTCTCAGAATCTACATCTGGTAATGTAATTGATGATTCACTCTAGTTTCTTTATAAAAATTGCAAACAAATCAGGAAATATCCTTCCTTATTTTCCTTTCAGATCGGTATGCATTGTCAGAGTTAAACTTTGTATATTTGTATTTATTTATATACTTGTGACATTTACAAAATTAAGGCAGCCAAACTTAATTCATATGGGCATATCCAAACAACCACTTATTGCTTTGACTATTAAATAGTTATATATGGTAATAATTACTAAATTTATTATTTTATATATCTTGAAATTAAATATTTTATATTTTTATGAATTTTTAATATTTTTTCTATTTGTTATTTGGTAAGACTCTATACATGTATATCCTCAATAGAAAGTCTTTTTCTCAGTTCTCTAGGCTGTGTTAGGTAAATCCATGAAAACCTACACATGTTTAAACTTTTCTATTTATGGAGTTTTGGAGTTTGTTTATTCCCTTTCCATTAAAATTATGTGGTAATTGAAGTCAAGGGTGCTATGTCTGTTATTTATCTTTAAATATCTAGTGAAATCCTAGCATTAAATAGAAAACACAGGGGATAGCTCAATATGGCTGACTAGAAGCAAATAGTGTGGGCCACCCTCATGGAGAGGAAACAAAGCTGCCATTAAGTAGTGACTCTTAAAGTGGATGGTCTGGGGACCATGTTGAGATTCACCAAGGAATCAGGATCCGCAGAGAATAGAAAGGAGCGAAGCTGGCAGCCACCCCTCTGGGAACAGCATTAAGAATCTTTCTCAAATGTGGAAAGGGCAAGTGAGAGTCCCCAGGGGATCCACACTTCCCCACATGGGTCTTCACAATCCTGGACATGGGAGATCCCTCCGACAACCCTGGGCCTCTAGACTGGCACAGAGAGCCTCCTGGAGTTTTTGCAGAGGCCCTGCTCATTCCCATGTGGAGCCTCACAGGCCCTGGATCCCTGAGCGGCCCAGCGCCAGCTGCCATATTCTCACTAGAGACTGTAGTCATGGTGCCTTATTCCTCGTTGCTAGGCAAGGCTCAGCTCAAGCTTCCAACACAGGGACCCGCTCTGCTTAATCTCTAAGGGTGGGCACAGCTCTGTGCTCCCTCAGGAACTACCTGGGTGGAAGACCATGTGATGGCCGCACTTCTGCTGCTCCAAGCCAGTTTGGGCTTCCAGCCTGGCAATTCACTGCATTAGTCCATAGCTGCAATATTGTAAAGTAATACCTGAGCCTGAGTCGTTTATAAAGAAAAGAGCTTTAGATTCACAGCTGAATTCTACCAGACACACAAAAAAGAGCTGGTACCAATTCTATTGAATCTATTCCAAAACATTGAGGAGGAGGGACTTCTTTCTAACTCATTCTACAGAGCCAGCATCACTCTGATACCAAAATCTGCCAGAGACAACAAACATAGAAAACTACAGGCCAATATCCTTGATGAACATAGATGCAAAAATTCTCAACAAAATACTAGCAAAACAAATCCAGCAGCATATCAAAAAGGTAATTCACCACGGTCAAGTACGCTTTATTCCTGGGATGCATGGTTGGGTCAACATACGTAAATTAATAAATGTGGGCTGGGCACAGTGGCTCATGCCTGTAATCCCATCACTTTTTTTAGGCAGGTGGATCACATAAGGTCAGAAATTTGAGACCAGCTGGCCAATATGGTGAAACCCTGTCTCTACTAAAAATACAAAAATTGGCTGGGTGTGGTGGCAGATGCCTGTAATCCCAGCTACTCGGGAGGCTGAGGCAGGAGAATTTCTTGAACCTGGGAGGCAGAGGTTGCAGTGAGCTGAGATCGTGCCACTACATTCCAGCCTGGGCAACAAAAGCGAAAATCCATCTAAAAAAAAAAAAAAAGTGATTCACCACATAAAGAGAATTAAAAACACAAATCATATGATCATCTCAATAGCTGCAGAAAATGCTTTTCATAAAATGCAACATCCTTTTATGATAAAAAAAAAAA
>NW_012101643.1:845275-851057 GCF_000951045.1 Mandrillus leucophaeus | reverse complement strand
ACCAAATACTTGCATAGTGCTCACTACATGTTCATCACTGTTCTAGACCTTTTACAAATGTTAAGTCCTTTAGTTGTTACAAAGTTAATGTAGGTGTAATTTTTAGGTAGGTATGAGGTAGGTATGCTTTTTATCTCCATTTTGCAGTTGGGGAAACCAAGGAAAAAGTGCCAGTAACTTACTTGCTGAAGGTCACATAATATGTTGCTTAATCTGCCTTTAGAATCCACGTGGCTAACCACATGGATATCCTGTCTGTCTTCAATCCGTGTGTCAGGATTACTAACCCCTCCCATGTTGTCCTTGAGTCTAGTCAGGCCTGGATGCATCCATACCAAGGAGGCAGCATGCTCCCCTTAGACCTATGATGTGTTCTCAATGCACGTAAGGCTGTCTACTGTATTCTCGGGCATGTCACAGCAGTAAACGCATGGGTCACTTGGTGTTTACAGTGCTGCTGTTCTTCCTGCATAGCTTTGTACAATGCTGAGGGGAGAAGAGGGAACTGGTAGGAGAGGGAAACATTTCTAGATCTACTGGTCGTATCACAACATGGAAAGGCATGCTTGCATGCACACACACAGAACTTGATTCCTAACAAATGCTTCTTCATGTGTGTGTTTAAGGCTGTTTCCTACACAACCAGGGTCCCCAAAAGGCTTAATATATTTACAGTCTATTTTCATGCAATGCCAGGATACCTACATTAAATTTGAAAATATTTAGACTAAAAAAATGGGAAAAATCATACACATAATAACCCATGTGTTCCACTTTCACATTTCAGAATAACAAATGTAAATAACAATATGACAGAAAAAATGATTTTTATTCTTTGTTTCTTATTTTAAAATGTTTCTACCTTTGAAAGAGATTTACTCCAGGTTTCTTTCATATTTCTGCATTCCCTAAAAACAATATTTTCTTCTGTGACATCTTAATTTGACTCTTACAATAGAAATAGCCATTACCTTTGCAGCTTACCAATTTTCAGTAGTTATGCCTTGAGTGACAGAATAAGTAACATTGTTTATAAAATGAAAAACTCTCATAAAAATATGGTATGTTTCAGCAACTGTACTTGTGACTGTTACTAAACAAGATAATGCCTATACTTCTCTCTCTCTTTAAAAATAATATTTGAGAATGAATTGGAAGAGAGAAATTTTCTATATGATGAAAACTCCTCAGAGCATTACAGAAAATTACCATCCCATCAATGCATGATCATCTTGTCATATTCATAGTCTCAATAGCACTATTTATAGCAGGCTGAGAACAAAACTGCCTGTTTTCTCCTTAGAGTAAAACTTGTCATTTCAAAATGTAAGAGAGTTGAGAATCTTTGTTTACCTGTGAAGCTTATTGATTAATTCTCTCTCATGTCAGTAGAACTCTGGGCCACCTAGGAGACCTGTCAGTTACTGGGTCCTCTGAGGGTGCTCTATGTCCATGAAGGAAACTGAGAATAACAAGGTCTTCCAACTTCCCAACCATCCATACAGAGAGAGAACACCAACACTGTCTATAACAGAATCATTTAAATTAGGGTGGGTCACTTTCAATGGGTGCGTTTCAGTTTAACCTAAAAGCATTGTCGATGCGGAAAACCATTTTTATTGGTGCTAATCATTGTATGCTATTTTCTTTTCTTGTTTTTTTTTTTCTTTTGAGACGGAGTCTCTCTCTGTCGTGCAGGCTGGAGTGCAATGGAAGGATCTCAGCTTACTGCAACCTCTGCCTCCTGGGTTCAAGCGATTCTCCTGCCTCAGCCTACTGAGTAGCTGGAATTGCAGGCACCTGCCACCATGCCTGGCTAATTTTTGTGTTTTCAGTAGAGATGGGGTTTCACCATGTTGGCAGGCTCATCTCGAATTCCTGACCTTAGGTGACCTCGGCCTCCCAAAGTCCTGGGATTACAGGTGTGAGCCACCGCACCTGGATGTATGCCGTGTTGTTGATCTAGCTGAGTAGCACACAGGTGGAACACCTGGTAACTCTCTTCACCGTTGCCAAGTTCCCTTACTACTAGCTGTGGCCACAGGAGGAGGAAAGGCTCCTGACTGAAGAAAAAGGTGTAGCCTCCTGAATTATGCACCCTCTTGTCTGCGAGAGCTGTAAATGGCTGCTCTGTGGATCTTGATAATGGCAGTACTGGGTAATAGTGGCTCAACAGTGGGGTTCCTGAGCTGGGAGATGAGGCTCAGGGATATTCGGCACTCTGTTCTCTGTTGGTGTGTGGCCATGTGGCCTGGTGCTCACGGTTTGCTGATGGCATCAAATTATAGTTTGCAATTTCCTTGATGAATATGGGTATGAACTGAATGTATTTTGATTATGATACTGGAAATTAGAATACTTTTGGAATGAGTCACCCATCCCTACACCTTCCTTGTTTTATTTAGAATTATGCTCCAATTTTACCACTTGACTGTTTAAATGATTTTTAAACAAAAGAGGATAAAAGCTGAACACAGTATAGGAAAAAGGTATGTGCTTTAGCCACAGACAGCCTGGGTTTATTCATGTTAATGTATTGATTAAGCAAATATTTATGGTAATCCTAATGTTTGCAAACATTATTTTAGGCAAAAATAAAGTTTTTTTCTCATGATTTCAAAAATTCACTTCATCTTTATGAGCCATAATTCTCACATAAATATGGTATTATAATACATACCAGCTAGACATTATGAGAATAATACATATATGAGATACATCTATTGGTCCCAGCATATAATAGGTAACAAAAATGTAAGTTAAAGATTATTATTATTTAAATAGTCCTAACCATGTACTATTGCGATTATTATTTCTAGTGTATTCGTAGTGACATAAAGGGAGAGAAAAGTAAAAATCTTGAACTATTTGTATTAAAATGGTATAAATAACTTGTATTTATTTGTCTGATTAAACAAAGCTGGCACAAGTTTAGAAAAACTCATTTAGGCATTATTTAGTACCACTTTAGAAGGAGGCTTTTTGTATTTCAACAATCAAAACATCACATTGTACCCCACAAAGATATACAACTATGATTTGTCAATTAGAAATAAAAATCAAAAAATATTTTTGACCCTTGTGTGAATAAACTTCTAACCCTATGGAAAGCAATAGATGACAATTTTTCTGAGACTTTATTTTTAAGAGTTTGAAAATGAAAGGTAAAGTGTTACAATTTGTTTCTTAAATGGGGGTTGGTTTTCATCCCACAGGGTAGGGGATGTTATATAGTAAGTATGTTAAAAAGTACTGGGTGCATTCATAAACTTTTGCAAAATTCTTCTGTTGGCACTGGTATTTAGTTATAACAGTTTGTCAGATATCAGGTGATTTCAATAACTTTCTAAAGTCCTGATTGTGCTGATTTCTACATTTGGGTTGGAACATATTGATATTCAGTCAAAGTTCTTCTTTGGGTATTAACAGAGTCTGAGTAACTACAGGAAACTGACAGATTAGATTCCAGACTCAGAGACATGGTAAAAATTCATAGGTTGTTCAAATGCATCCAGCTTTATTAAAATTATAGATCTTCTGCTAGTCACAATAGACATGATCTTAGGGCCACGTTTTATTTATTCTTGTTTAACTCACTGCAGAGAGAAAAATGGATGTAGCAAATTATTTCCTCAAGATTGAAGTGAAAGCATGTCTCTTGCTAAGGGAAGTTCTGTGGTTACACAAGAAATTGAGTCTAAACTGAGCTGTTGTTACAGCAGGAAAATAGTGTGAATTCAGTAGAAATACGGTGGCAAGTGTGGGTGAGCAGCCAGGGCCGGGGTAAGGGCGTTGTAGTGGAGCAAGAGAGGTGACTTAGATTGGTGCCAGTGCTGAAGCTTTCTCATGTACCAGTTTTCAAATGTTCCTAGAGGGCATGTTTATGGGCAAGCTGAACTCATTTAATGGGCAACTCTGAAGGATTATGTTGGAAATAAGGCTCGGAATCACAAACAAAATGAGCACTTAAACAAAGGATTTCTCAGCAAGGCAAATTTACTTCTGTAGAAGGGTGGTACTCGCAAGCCTGGTTGCCACTAGAACACACAGAATAAAGGAGGGAAGGGGTTTTTAATTCCTAACTCAGCTTGTCCCTGCCACTGTGTCCTGCCTCCACTGGCTGGAGTTGGACCACACAATCTAACTCGACTGGCTAACTTGAAACGTGCAGGAATGTGGTTACACTGGCAGGAAGGGCAGTTTCAGTGGGAGGGGTGATTTATAGAGTGGGTAGCAGATGTGGGCTATGTAGATAAGGACCAGCAGGAAAGCTGTTTACTGTGAAACCAAGACAGGGAGGCACAAAGGATAAGGAAGTTAGTTTGGCCTTGGAAGTAGGGAAAAAAGAACAAGGACGCTGAACAAGCTAAACCTTTGAAGAGGAAATTCTTTTGTATCTGACAGATTACAAGTTAAAACTTTTTCTATCTTAGGAAGTCCTTCAGTATCGAGCACCAGGTTGCCTTAAGAACTTGACATTGAGAACTTGACAATTTATGTCTGCAGGTTTGGCATCCTTGGGATTCTTACAGGTCTACCCTATCTGCTTCTGGAGATCTCCACTTCCTCTTGGTTGCATTGGGTCCTCATTGGAAGTCCTATTCCATTCTGGTTTTTTTTCCCATCCTCATTTCAGTGGCAGTGTAAATTTGGGAGAACAGAATTATCATCTCACATCTGCCACCAAGTACTATTAGCTGTAGAATGTCATGTGCGTCCATGTGAAGAGACCACCAAGCAGGCTTTGTATGAGCAATAAAGCTTTTTAATCACCTGGGTGCAGGTGGGCTGAGTCCAAAAAGAGAGTCAGGGAAGCATGGTGGGATTATCATTAGTTCTTATAGGTTTGGGATAGGTGGTGGAGTTAGGAGCAATTTTTTGTGGGCAGAGGGTGGATCTTACAAAGTACATTCTCAAGGGTGGGGAAAATATTACAAAGTACCTTTTTAAGGGTGGGGGATGATATTACCAAGTACCTTCTCAAGGGTGGAGGGAGGTGTATCATACAAAATACATTCACAAGGGTGGGGGAATATCACAAAGTACATTATCGCAAAGGTGGGGAGGGTGTATTGTAACAAAGTCAATTGATCAGTTAGGGTAGGGCAGGAATAAATCACAATGGTGGAATGTCATCAGTTAAGTCAGGAATCGGCTATTTTCACTTCTTTTGTGGATCTTCAGTTGCTTCAGGCCATCTGGATGTATATGTGCAGGTCACAGGGGATGTGATGGCTTAACTTGGGCTCAGATGCCTGACATAGAAAAGTCACTTGATCTGGGCATGAATGGCCTCAACATTGGGAAAGGTTGCACTGGACAATCTCTTGGATATTTTTACACAGCAGAGGGGGGGAAAATCATATCCTAATGTTGCATTCTTATTGTATATCCAAAGCATTGATGCATATAAAGTCATTTAGGTGCTGATTGCTTTTCCTTATTCCATTTGTAATTATGAAGAGGATTCTGAGAAGTTGTATACTACTGTTGCAAAGTTTCCACTCTATGCCAATCAGCTGTAAAGTATCAGATAATTTTACAGTATTTTTTAAAACCAGGGAATGGATTCAGATTTTGTGAAAACTGAAGTGGACAAAAATTTGATAATACAAAATGACAAACACTGAATTATGAATAAAGTTAAAAACTTATGTAAAATGAGAACAGAAATAACAATATATTACCAGTACTAAATAGATGGCAATTATCAAAACATCAAAAAATCCAAAATAGGCTGGGTGCGGTGGCTCACGCCTGTAATCCCAGCACTTTGTGAGGC
>NW_012101643.1:842379-843950 GCF_000951045.1 Mandrillus leucophaeus | reverse complement strand
GTGCCCAGCCCAAAAAGATATTACACTTTTATTCATTCCTTTGGTGAACATTCTTCATTTCTTTTTGTAGACCCAAGTTTCTGACCTACATCATCTTCCATCTATTTAAAAAAACTTCTTTTAACTTCTTATAAGAGTAGGTCTCCCGGCATTGAATTATCTGTTTTTGTCTTTGAAAAAGTCTATTTCTGGCCGGGCATGGTGGGTCATGCCTGGAATTCCAGCATTTTGGGAGGCTAAGCCCAGAGGATTGCTTGAGACCAGGCATTCAAGACCACACTGGGCAGCATAACAAGACCCTCATCTCTAAAAAAAAAATAAAAAATTAGCCAGGCACAGTGGTGAGCACCTGTAGTACTAGCTACTTGGGAGGCTGAGAATGGAGGATCAATTGAACCCAGGAGTTTCAGGCTGCAATGAATTATGATTGCACCACTGCACTCCAGCCTGGATGACAGAGCAAGACTCTCTCTAATTTTAAATAAGTGTATTTCTGCTCCATATTTAAAGAATATTTTCAATGGGTATGTAATGCTGGGTTAACATTTTATTTCTCTTTCATTAGTTTAAAGTATCTTGCCCTCTTAATTATATGATATCTGATTAACAAGTCTGCTGCAATTTGTATCCTCGATCTGTAGTTAATACATTTTCCCCCTCAGATTGCTTTAAATATTTTTTTCTTTGTATTTGATTTTCAGCACTTTGAATATGATATGCTAAGGTGAGACTTTTGTTGAGGGCATTTATCCTGTGTGGTGTTTTCTGTACTACTTGAATCTTTGGTTTTGTGTCTATCACCAGTTTTGAAGAATATTCAGCCATAATTTCTTCAAGTGTGTATCCTTCCCTATTCTCTTTTTATTTCCTTCTGGGATTCCAATTACACGTATGTTAGACCCTTCGATGTTTACTTACAGCTTTTGGGTGCTCTGGTTCTCTTTCCCTGCCCCTCTAATTTCTTTTCTTCACTTCATTTCAGTTTGGTAAGTTATGTTAACTTGTCTTTAAGCTCAGCGATTTCTCAGTTTTATTGAATCATCTGATGAGCATGTGGAAGTCATTATTCATCTCTTTTACTGTTTTTTTATTTCTAGCATTTCAATTTGATATTTTTCTTACAGTTTTCATCTCTTTGATGAAATTATTTGGTTGATCTTATACGTTGCTTACTTTTTCCATTAGTAAACTTAACATATTAAAATTATAGATTTTTTTTAAGTCTCTGTTTGATAGTTCCAACACATGTCATACCTGAGTCTGGAGTTTTGTCTCTTTACATTGTGCTTTTTTTTCTTGTCTTTATGTGTGCTTCATAGTTTTTTATTGCGGGAGACATGCTGTATAGGACAATAGATACTGAGGCAAATATTTTTTATGCTTAAAGATGAAAAAGCTTTTTCTTCTGCTAGGTCTTTATTATGGGAAAAGTGGTTATTTGTAAAACAAGTAAACACAACTACTTTATGTTCTGTGAAATCTTAATTTCTTCTAAGTTTCTCAATATATTCTCAGTCTGAAAACATATCTAATATAAACAATGTTTTTCTTGTTGAACACAGTATATAAAC
>NW_012101643.1:840640-842329 GCF_000951045.1 Mandrillus leucophaeus | reverse complement strand
TCCCTATTCTCTTTTTATTTCCTTCTGGGATTCCAATTACACGTATGTTAGACCCTTCGATGTTTACTTACAGCTTTTGGGTGCTCTGGTTCTCTTTCCCTGCCCCTCTAATTTCTTTTCTTCACTTCATTTCAGTTTGGTAAGTTATGTTAACTTGTCTTTAAGCTCAGCGATTTCTCGGTTTTATTGAATCATCTGATGAGCATGTGGAAGTCATTATTCATCTCTTTTACTGTTTTTTTATTTCTAGCATTTCAATTTGATATTTTTCTTACAGTTTTCATCTCTTTGATGAAATTATTTGGTTGATCTTATACGTTGCTTACTTTTTCCATTAGTAAACTTAACATATTAAAATTATAGATTTTTTTTAAGTCTCTGTTTGATAGTTCCAACACATGTCATACCTGAGTCTGGAGTTTTGTCTCTTTACATTGTGCTTTTTTTTCTTGTCTTTATGTGTGCTTCATAGTTTTTTATTGCGGGAGACATGCTGTATAGGACAATAGATACTGAGGCAAATATTTTTTATGCTTAAAGATGAAAAAGCTTTTTCTTCTGCTAGGTCTTTATTATGGGAAAAGTGGTTATTTGTAAAACAAGTAAACACAACTACTTTATGTTCTGTGAAATCTTAATTTCTTCTAAGTTTCTCAATATATTCTCAGTCTGAAAACATATCTAATATAAACAATGTTTTTCTTGTTGAACACAGTATATAAACCGTAGCATATATACTACTTTTGTATTGGAATATAAGAGACAGGATTCTGAATAGTATAAAAAGTATTATTTTTAAGTATAAATATAAAAGTATGAAAAGTATCTTTTTAAAAAGAATGTGACCATGGGCTGAGGGTGGAACAGGACAGAGTTACTGCTTAAAAGAGTACAGAGTTTCCTTTTGGAATGATGAAAAAGATCGCTTCTTGGTCTTTTGGCTAGAACCGAGTGTGGAATGATGAAAAACTTCTGGAAATGGATACTGGTAATGGTTGCACAACCTGTAAATGTACTTAATGTCACCAAATTGTATGTTTAAAGTAGTTAAAAGGGCAAACTTTATGTTATGTTTATTTTACCACAATAAAAATATTTTAAAAATAAAAAGTATGTTCAAGAAGCATCAATTTTGTGCCTCTTGTATTATGCACCTAGATTCTTTGTAGAGATTATTTTTATCATGATTTTAAAAAGTACAAACAGTACTTTATTAAATACAGGAGAATGAAGTCATTACTCATAATACCAGGCCTTACCAACTGATCACAACACTTAGTGAAGTAAAACTGAGGTTGTTGGTTATTTTGTAGATGTTCTATTGACTTTACAAACACCTTCATATTCCATCTGTTTTAGATTTCTGCTTAGGAGTGTTCTGATTCTCATAATTGTCTATTTCTTCTGTTGGTATTTTAAGCATCTGTTTTTAAAAATTATTTTTCATGGTTCTTTTTAAAATTTCCATGATTTTGACCATTATGGTATTTAGTCTCTACTATGCTGTAAGAATTTTGGAAAATTTGAAGGTTTGGACAATTTTCTTTATTTTACATTCTTGGCTTCCACAACAATACTTTCTTCCTATAATGTTTGACTATTTGGATTGATTAGTAACTCTGGAAAAATATAAACATAACCTGAAAATAAACATATCCATGAGTAATATAAATATTTTTCACAATTGCT
>NW_012101643.1:837838-839985 GCF_000951045.1 Mandrillus leucophaeus | reverse complement strand
TGAGCCACCGTGCCCGGCCCATAGATATACTTTCTAATTGTAATATGGTGAAGTGGTTTGTGTCCTGTAAGGAAAAACATTTTGTTCAAGTCTATTTTTCATTATTCTAGTCTAAAAAAATATATGGTACACTTATGGTCATATATGTTATATCCCCAATTTATTCTTGTTTTAATAATTTTTCACAGGCCATGTGCGTTTCAAATCTTGTTTCTCCTCCATCAGCAAATACTACGGGTGACAAGTATTATGAAGCATTAGGAAGCAGGAGTAGTCTTATACTGGATCAAGTAGCAATAACATAAGATTGCACAAAAATGACTTTAAGCCACAAATATATATCCACTAAACCCAAATTAAATGTATCCTCAACTCAACTTCCCCTTCGCTGGACTCCAGACTATTCTAAGCCATTCCAACATCATTAGTCATAGAAGGAAATATGCTGAAGGCAAGATGATCAGAGTGGAGAGAGTGGTCTTCACTAATTATAGTTAAAACTTATTACTTTTGTAACTTTGGGAAAATATAGCCCATATGACTATATAGAGTTCTCTCACAATTTTTTCAAGGGAGTGTGCAAGTGAGATCCTCTGAATCTTAAACTTCATTTGACCAGGGTAAGTTTGCTTTTGTTAAAAATACTCATTAGAGTAGTTTTCTAGAATATTCTAGAAGGATATCGACTCTATTTGAACAGATTTGTATCTGTTAGAGAATACTCATAAACACATTTCTTCCCCACTTATTAGTTAAGTCTGATTGTGGCTAATATAAAATCCAGAAAATGATTATTGGGTGATGATTTTAGCTCTTCTTGGAATACCACCAGTAATTACTTCAGGATTCTCTTCAGAATACTTCCCACACTGTCTTGGCAATTGTAATTTATCACATCTCACATTCTAACCCAGATTTAGGACGGGCTTTTCATGTCCCTGTCCTGTTCTCTTCCATTGCTGCACCAGCCAGAGTCCCAGACAGCCCTTCCCTTCCTTTCCCCTGTAGGTACTATGTCTGCTTGGCACATTGTAGGCAATTAGGGAGGGTGGAGTTTTAGGAAAACCTGCCCGTGTTAGAATTCAGAACAGGCGGTAGATTATGAATCCAGATATTGAAAGTGAGGTAGTGAAGTCTCCTTCTCTCAGTGTAGTGCATCAGATTCTTTAATATTTGCTTTATGTATTTAGGTGCTCCAATGTGCATACGTATTTACAAATGTTATATCCTCTTGATGAATTGGCCCTTTTATCATTATATAATGTCCTTCTTTCTCTCTTTTTACAGGTTTTAACTTAAAGTTTTTTTTTTTTTTTCTGATGTAAGAACAGCTAAACTTGCTCTTGTTTGGATTTCCATTTGCATGAAATTTTTTTCCATTTCTGCACTCTCAGATTATGCTTGCCCTTAAACACAACAGTGAAGTGATTTTTCTGAACACAGCATAGAGTTGGGTCTCTTTCAAACCCATTCAGTTACTCCATGTCTTTTTATTGGATAATTTAATCCGTTTACATTGAAAGTAGTTATTGATTGATAAGAATTTATTACTGCTGTTTAAAAAATTGTTTTCTGGTTGTTTTGTAGATGCTGTTTTTCTCCTTCTCTCTCACTGTTTTCCTTCGTGGTTTGATGGTTTTCTGTATTGGTAGGCTTTGAATTCTTTCTGTTTTTTTGTGTGCATCTACTGTAAGTTTTTGCTTTGTGGTGACCAAGAGGCTTACATAAACCATCTTACAACAAACAGTCTGCTTCAAGCTGATAACAACCTAACTTTGATTTCATAAAACAACTCTACAGCTTTACTCCTACCCTTATCATATTTTATGATTTTGATATCATTTCATAACATGGTATCTCTGATAATGTATTTTAGTTATAATTGTGATTAAGTTTTGTCTTTTAACTTATGTGCTAGGGATAAAATTCTTTACATACCAGCATTACTGTCCTAGTGTGTTCTGAATTTGGCTTTTAATTACTTAGAGAATTTGTGCTTTTTTAAGTTTTACTTTATTAATTAGTAGCCTTTTGTTTCAGCTTACTGAGCTCCCTTTAGCAATTCCTGTAAAACAGGCCTAGGGATGATGACCTCCCTTAACTTTTGTTTGTCTAAGAATGTTTTTATTTCTCTCTCATTTCTTAAG
>NW_012101643.1:818943-836554 GCF_000951045.1 Mandrillus leucophaeus | reverse complement strand
GTGGATAGATGGACTGCTGCCCCGTGGATAGATGGACTGCTGCCCCGTGGATAGATGGACTGCTGCCCCGTGGATAAATGGACTGCTGCCTTTTTTCTGAGTTCAGGTGGGAAAGATGCTGGGCTCTGCTTTCCGGCAAGACCACTGACTAAGCTCTGTTATCAGGCTGCACTGCTGTATGGACACTGCAGTCAGCTCTGATCTGGTGGGACCACAGGTTGTATTTCCTTGTCAGATGTTATTTTAGTTCAGCAGCTGAGCAGGGTTGCGGGAGGGCCTCCAAATTCAGGTGGAGTTGCTGACCTGGAGGGATGTAACCAACTACAAAGCTCAGTAGAAATTCACGGTTGAAGTTTGTCTCTGCTTTGGTAGGGCCTCAGGGTGGGCTTTGAGGCTTGTCTGTGCACTGTTGAAACTACTGGATGTGGCAGAATTAGCTCCTACATTTTCCTGAAATCCACGGTGGTGGTAGTCGCTCTCCTTGGGCTGAGTCGGAAGCTGGTCCTGGAGGCTTACCATCTAGGGATTCGAGCCAGGTTGAACTTCCCACACTTCTGGGAGCCCCAGCCTGGTTTTATAGATGGATTATGCTGTGAACTGGTAACTCTGCTCAGGTGCGAGATGCTGGCAGGGACACATTGCTACCATCAAGATCTGTGAGCTGGTCACCAAGGGCTCTATCTCCTTATTTTTACTTGATCCCGAGTGGTCTAGCTGTGCCATTTCCTCCCGTTCTCTGTAAGCTGAAACCAGAATGGGCTTCCTGGAAAAAGCATTTCATAATGCTAGGGAAGCTGGGTGTCTGCCTCTAGTTCTCTTTCCCATTGTAGAAACTGGACCTTGAGGAATTATCATTGTGTGGCCCTGTGCTGACTTGGGGGAAAGGGACTTGGGTCTCATCAAATTGAGACCATTTCTCTTACCTGTTAAATAAGGTTTTTATTGAGTTCTATGGATGACACAGATGATTTGGGCTTATTACCAACTTTTGGGATTTCAGCCAACACATTCTTAACTGTGAATAGTTGCCTGTTGAACTTTCTATAGGGGTAGTGAAGTTTGAGACCTCCTATTTCACCATCTTACTGACATTCTCTTCGTATTCTTTAAAAATATGTAAAAAAAACTTCAAAAATAAGAATTTATGTATTGCATCTAATCACTAATTTTTAATGAATCTTAACTGCTTATAAGACCTTTATTTCTTCTTTTTATGGTAAAATTTTACTGACGTGGTGGCTGGTGGTACATATCACCTTAAATGCTTCACTATCTTTTTTAAAACATATATACTCCATTCTTTACAATGCACTTTCTTTTTCTCTTTGTCTCCAATACTTCCCCTTAAATAAAGACTTGACTCTTTTGCTTGCTGGGTTTTATTTCCAAAGCTATCTGGGTAGGTATTTAATGCAAGTGAGGCATAACAATTTTTAAATTTGGGATGAGAATGGAAGACTTCCTATTGTGTGTATAAGTAGAACGTCCCTTTATCCTCCTTTCTACCCTCTTGTTACTCACATTAAGTTAAACATCAGGCTTCACTTGGCAGATTCTCTGACAGTTCCTTTGGAGAGCTGAGCCTATCTGGGAATTCTTGAAGTGGCTCTGAAAAATGATTAAGTTCCAAATCCACCTGCAATTCTGAATAGGTCTGTGATATACAGACTTTTTATTTGTACATATTTTAACCTGGATTTTCAAAAATCAGAGCATTATGTCTGCATTATGTTAATTTGAATATGTAGTTGTGAAAAGTCCTCACATGGGTGCTGTTGTCGACATCTTCACTGTGTACCAGAAACCCAGGGAGTTATTCGTGATGATTCCTAAGTCTTGAGATCAGATAACTTCAAGTACCTCTAAGTTTTCTGGGATGAGAAAAACATTAAAAAACAAAGTGTGGATGAGTACTACTGATTTGCTTTCTGATTTATATGAAAACTATTTTCAGTGATGATGCACGTGTTACTTGAAGTCAATGTGTCTGAGTCTGTATCTTTTTTCTGTTTGTTTGTTTTGTTTTGAGGCAGAGACTCGCTCTGTTGCCCAGGCTGGAGTGCAGTGGCCCAATCTCGGCTCACTGCAAGCTCCACCTCCCAGGTTCCCGCCATTCTCCTGTCTCAGCCTCCCAAGTTGCTGGGACTACAGGCACCCGCCACCATGCCTGGCTAAGTTTTTGTATTTTTAGTAGAGAGGTGGTTTCACTGTGTTAGCCACATGGTCTCACTCTCCTGACCTCGTGATCCACCCGCCTCGGCCTCCCAAAGTGCTGGGATTACAGGCGTGAGCCACCGCGCCTGGCCCTGAGTCTGTATCTTGATGCACGTCAGATACTATGGTAAGTTCTTGGATGGAAATTATAACCAAAAAAAAAAAATTGCCTATTTTTAACCCTTAACATGAGTGTTAAACCTGTACTAATTTGATTTTAGGGTAGAGGAGATGAGAAGGTAGAATAAAGAAAAATAAATGGAAGGTAGAATAAGTGGAAGAGTGGAATTAAGGTCATCAACATAAATATGTAACAACATTAAAATAGCAAATCAATGATGTATATATAATTGCTGCCTGTGTGTATGTTGATGCAGTTGTTTTGATCTGAATCTATCTTTAGATGGAGTGCAGATATTTTCATCCAGAAGTTCTTAGATGATGTGTTCCAATCACTTTATAGAGTGGCTGCTTCTTTAGTAAGTTGAGAGGTATCCTTGGAGGACAGTGATGTATAACACCACATATGAACAGTTGCTAAATAGGTCCTTTTAAATGTTACATTCTAGACCAAAATTAAAATTTAGGACATCCAAATAAGCATTCAAGGATCTCCTCTCCCAGTTGGGAATTACTATAATTATTCAGTCTCATTGCACATTTTAATCTGCTCATTGAACTATTGACTGTGCTTAAGTTCCCTGAACTTAGCATGCAGGCTATAGCAGCATTGAGGTAAAATAAGACTTCCCTAAATTAGATATAGTTTTTGTGTTTTGCTCTTAAAAACCGACAAAACGTTATTTTGAGATTTTTCTCTGGGTCTCTTTCTTCAGAGATTCTAATTACAATGGGCAAGTCCTCTTTCAAAATGGCTCACAGAACTTAATGTATCTTATTCATTGCATAAGAGGCCTTATAGGGAAATAACAGAGTAGGCAGTCTTACCATATAATAAATATGGATCTGTCATATTTCATATCATGTAATAAATAATAAGTAGATGGGATAGTATATTTGCAATGTGGCCCAGGTAATGTAAAAATGTTACTGTTTATTTCCTCATTTATGATTTTGTCTTTTTTAAAATAATTTTTTATGTCTTTTGGGTAAGAAAATGACTCCAATTTGGTTAATACCTGTAACAATTCATGTTTATATTCGAGGAATAATTCCAAATCCCAAAATAAATAAATAAACTTAATCTTTAGATGGAAGATTAAAAGTGAATCATAATTTTCACAGAAAATACTTTCAACTAATATAATTCTTACCTCAATTCCTCTAACTTTCGAATAATAGGTACAGAAAAATAAGAAAATCATTTTTCTTGAAAGCAATTGACATTTTGTACTCGGCTAATATCTCCAAGCCATCTTAGTTACATACAAAATCTTCTTAATCAATGCTTTGTACTTGAAACACATAATTAATTTCTATATTTAGGAACTATGTAACAAGTTTATCTCTGGCATTCAAGAGTTTTCACAACATGAGACAATTTCATAGGTTTTTCATCTTCACAACTGTACTCTATTATTTAATTGACAGGCATTACAACTTCTACAGACTAGGATCCTGAGAAATGTTGATTGGATTGCTTAAGATGCCATGGGGATCCAGTAACTTGGGGATGGTGGCTAACATTTAGCTTTGCTTATTTAACCTCATAAAACTGTTGTGTGAATCACCTCAAATAATGAATGTGGAGGAGCGCTGGAAACTGTAAAGTTCTATACATTTTTCTCTTTCCATCCTCTTCTCTCCTCTTCATTCGTAAGTAATATCTATGGGTTCCATTGCTATAATTTTTTTTTTTTTTTTTTTGACAGAGTCTGGCTCTGTCGCCCAGGCGGGAGTGCAGTGGCACAATCTCGGCTCACTGCAAGCTCCGCCTCCTGGGTTCATGCCATTCTCTTGCCATTGCTATAAATTTTAAAGCTATATAGGGCCATGTATCTTTCGCCATTTAGAAAGTTTTGGAACAAATTTTCTTTTTTTCTAGTTCCATAATGAAAACATTATACATCATAAAGGAAGACAGCACTTGCTGCTTGATAGCAGATGGTGAGTGTGTATTTTTGTTGACTGTAGGGGCAGAGATGGGTGTAGTAATTCACCCACTCCTGGATATGAGTGTCATGAAGTTACAAAGGCCATCTTTGCTGGGAAGTCAAGAGGAGAAGCCAGTGCAGAGCAGAGAGCAAAGCTAGCAACCATGTGGCAGGCAAATCCACACCCTCTCCTATGGCATATTTCAGCCACTTTGGGATGGCCTAAGAAGGCTGTTTTTATGAGTATTTTGGAAGCACCTCTTTGCAGAGTAAACCCTCCCTCACTGAACTGAGTATCAGCAACTCAGCAAATAGTTCTTAGCTAGAAAGGGAAGTAGGTTTAAGTACTATACCTTCATTCTGACTTACCAATAACTTTTACTCATATGTATTTTTATTTTGTTTTACATTTGTCCATGGAGAATTAATTTTACCAGAAGGTATTACAGAATACCCTCTGTATTTTTTATATATACAAAAATTATACAAAATATATTTTGTAAATAACTCTCTACCTGTTGTTTGCATTAAGCAGTTCTCTCTTTCACAAGAGAAATTCCCTTGACCTTGCTGTCAAAAGGGCTATTTTCAAATCTGAGCTGCCAAACAGCAGGTCTGGTTGTGGATGATAGCTTTTATGAGGAGGAAATAGAGTTGAATATGCCTGTAATAATTCTAAAACTCCCCTGTCATTACCAATACACTGTATTTCATTTCCATTTTTTTCTAATTGAATTAGTATACAATTAGTTTCATAGACACTTTTATGTCTGTTTCAGCATTAAAAGCATAGTAGTAATAGATGATACTTTTACAGCAGTTGCTTAGAACTACATGCCAGGCCCTTAACCAAGTACTTCATACATATTAAGTCATTTAACTCTCTCCACCATTCACAGGGTAGGTATTGTAATTTTCAAACCACTTTTATAACATAGAAAATGAAGACACAGCCAGTTAAAGTAACTTGCCCAAGGTCAAACAAGTAGCAATTTCTGAATGAATGAGAAGCCCACAAACTATCAAGAGTCCTTGATTTCTACCACTATGGTAAACTGCCTTGAATGCTTTGGAGAACTTTCATACTGATAACTCATGGGCTAGGATTTCAAAAGCTAAACATTTTAGGAGAATTCAAATTGTGCCATGTGTTGTTTAATTCATCCTTGAGCAAATTAAATTTCAATGAGAGAAAGCTCTTTGACCATTATTTTGACTAAAGATTTTTTCCTGAAATTCATATAATACTGTATTTTCATTTTCATTTTTCACTGTTAATATAATAGGCCCACACTACAAAACGTTTGAAAACTGTGAATAAAATCAATACAAATGCAATCAGTATAGCGTGTTGATGGTTTGTTTTTATAAAACCACTTGTAGTGTTTATCTCTTGGCATACTTATGTTTTATAAATGTAACCATAATGTGTATGTGAATTTTGGAAGTTATTTCCTTTAAATACTATAATATAAATTGGTGATTTCCAACTTTTTCCTATAATGAAACATAAAGAAATTATATTTGTACAATGGAATATAAATATTTCAGCACATCCACAGCCTTTCTCAATGTACTAGTTTATCTTTCCCAACATAAGTTGGGATACTTTGTTCTAAATGAATCTATTCTTACGCATATTGCTATACATTTTCCATTATTATTCTATTTTGCATAGTCCTACATAAAATTATATGTCATGCTTAAGTAAACACTTACTTTATTGATGAACAATTTGATTGTTTCTGATTTTTAAAACACATAAACCAAGTTTCAGTGAATTACTATATCCATAAAAAATTTTAAATTTTATTTTGGAAATCCAAGTAAACTGACTTACAGGATATAGGGGATTTTTTTTTTTTTTCTTAGCCAGTCAAAAGCCCTATTTGTGTTTTCTGTCTCTTGTTTTTTTCTTTCCCCCGAATTCCATTTCGGGCATCTTTTCCTCAGTCTGGACCACTTATTGCCCTTTATTACCTTATTACCATCTTGTTTTCCTTATTACCTTATTAGCTTTAGCTTAGTTATCTCAATATCTACAACTCGAGCCAGAAAAAGAAGAGGCAGATTTTCTTGCTGTAGCTTCTTGCAAGAAAAAACAACTAAAACAAAACAACAACAAATATATTATTTTCTTCAAATTCCCAGCAAATGTTTTCTATAGTACATTGACATATACCCATTCTTTGGCCAATATCTGTGGTCAAGGTTATCATATAAACTCCCGAATCTTATACATTGAAAAGTGTTATTTTTTGCTTGCAAACTTTGAAATGGATACGACTGATTTTTAGATGATGTTTTTCCATGATGTGATTCAGGAACGTAGGTTCCGTCTTATGCTCCAAAATCTTCAACATGTTTTAAAGTGGCCATACGTGTCTGTACCACTAGAAGGGGGAAAAACACAGATGACTGTGTGTAACTAGTTTTACAGGCCTCTGTGAAGTTCTTGCTGGTTCATTCTCTATCATCCCTGGGAGCGCCACGTCATTTATGGCCTGCTTCATATTCACGAATGTCTGGAGGCCCAAATCATTGTTTGAAAAATCAACATCAAAGGATTTTTTAGTCCTTTCAATATAATTTTATTGAAATACAGTTGGCTCTTGATCTATTTGCATTTGGTTATTTCCTTATGTCCATACCCACACGCACATCTTTTTGTAGACATAGTTCTCAAATCTGTGTTATTCTTTGTTTTTTTCTGCTCCAGGCTTCTGCCTCTCAACTCAAGGGCAGTTAATTTGAAACAATTGTGGAAATGTAACAGTCTTCTTCTGATGTTGGCCACAAAGAGGAGTCAGTTGGCCCAAATGAGGAGTCCCTCAATATTTGTTGATATGAGTGCACCCATATCTACACCTATATCTATCTATATCCATCTATATCTATTATATATTTTTCCTCCCTGTATAAAATGCAAGTTCCACAAGGTAGAGATTTTTGATTATTTATTTTATTACTCTATCCCTAGAGCCTACTAGAATAGCTTTTCCATAGTAATGGGTGCACAGTAAATATTTAATGAGTGAATGAAGCAATCAATCCTATTCACTAACTTTTCACATACATCTTTTCTTTCCTGAGATTATACACACACATACAACATGTCTACGTAGTGTGTACATATGTGTATATATTTTTATATACATATCTTTATACACATACACCCACACACATATATAAACATACGCCGCTGACCCTGAACAATGTTGGGGGTGGGGCACCGACCTCCTGCCTAGTCAAAAATTCACATATAACTTTTGACTCTCCCGCAACTTAAGTATCAGTAGTCTACTGTTGACCAGAAGCCTTATTGATGTCATAGTCAATTAGCACATAATGTGTATGTTGTATGTGTTATATACTATATTCTTAAAGTAAGCCAGAGAAAAGAAAATGTTAAGAAAATCATAAAAGAGTGAAAATCAATTTCGAATTCATTAAGTGGAATGGGTCATCATAAAAGTCTTCATTCTCGTCATCTTCACATTGAGTAGGCTGAGGAGGAGGAGAAAGAAGAGGGGCTGGTCTTGTTGTCTTAAGGGTGGCAGAGATGGAAGAAAATCCACATATAAGTGTACCCACTCATTTCAAAGCTGTGTTGTTAAAGGGTCAACTGTACATCTATAAACAATACATATACGTGTGCATGTGTGTGTGTATACGTTTCCTACTCATTGGAAAGACTGCGTTTTATATTTCACATACCTCAATGTCAGCATAGACTGAACTGATCTCATTACCATTTACCTAAAATGATTTTCTTTTTCTTGTTAATGGTGCCAGAATCCACTCTCACTCAAGCAGAAAGCAGCTTTAGAATCATCTTTTACTGCTTCGTCTTCCATAGTATATCAGTAATCAAGTATTGCTGATTCTCTCTCCAGAATACCCCAGATTATTAATCTTTTCCCTTTTTTTCTGCTGCCCTTGCTATAATTGGGACCCTCGTTCTCTTTGAAAAACAGGTTTTCAGCATGCCAATCAGGAAGCATTACATCTTTTCTATCTGCAGTTCCTCTTTGGTTCTTTGTCCAAAGTGGCATTCCTAAAGTGAATGTCCTTCGCCTGTGATGAGGTAGAGTCGCAGTTCTCTAACATCCCCCTACCCCCGACCCTTCCAATGGCACACTTGGAATCTGCAAAGACACTTCTCCACATTACAGCCATTCACTACTGCTGTGATTCTCAAACAGTGCCATTTCTCTCTAAGGGAGCAAATCACCATACGCTTGAGAACCCGATAAGACATATGTGATTTAAAAACATTGGATAGTGGTGGTTCCTCTTCCCATTCCTCAAGAATTGCTGTCCTTTTGGATAAACTGCACAGTTAGTCTAACATGTTAGAAGATGTTATCCATCATCATTGGCTCATTCGCCAGCTATAGGCAGACTAAAGCCTGCATCTCCTCCAGCGTGCCATACATGCTCGGCTTACCATGGTGCCATATGAACTACTGTCTGATCATGGTACCAGCTGGGCCATCTAATGAACTGCCTTTCCAGCTGACTCTCTGCCAACAACCATAGTCTCTGTGAAGATGGCCCAGTCCCAGGCTTTATGTAATATTTCTTTTTTAGAAATTGTACCACTCTATTGTAATTTTCAGTATTGTTGTATGTTCTTTCTCTGACTAGGCTGAGTGTTTATGAAGACAGAAACTCTTTTACTTGCCTTAGTAATTCCCCTTATTTATACACTATCAAGCATTAGCTTGACTTAGTAAATGACGAATGAAAGCTATATTTATATCTCATACCAATCTGCACTCTATGTTGGCCCACGTAGGGTCACCGCACAAGTAGCTCCTTTATGTCTGTGCCAATATGCTAACTACAAGGAGTGTCCATTCATCAATATACAATGTTTCAATGATCAGTCTTTAGAGCACATAGACTCACCTTCTCAGTATGGTGAAGGAAAGATGGCACCATTCTTTGACACATCCCATAGAGAGGTGGGCCTGTTCCCTTCCCATGAATGCAGTGGTATGGTTTGACTGATCGAACAATAGAATATAGTGGAATTTAGGGCATGCTAATTTCAAGAATCAAATCCTTAAAATCTGTTAGCTTCTGCTTCCTATTTATTCAAACACTGTCTCTAGGACCTCCTGAGACTCCATTTAAGAAGTCCAACTCTCCTGAGACTGTAATGTTGAGGAGGCCAAATGTAGATACTCCAGCCACAGACACAACTGAATGCAGTCTTCCAGCCATGCCTGCCAAGGGATGTGCACGAAGCCATTCTGGACTCTTCAGACCAGCCAGCTCATCAGCGGGTATTGTATCAATTAAAATCGAGTGGAGCAGAAGCATAGCTCAGCTGAGTGTTTCCCAGATTTCATCCAGAAATTGTGAGCTTTAATAAAACGGTGGTTTTCAGCGACTGTTTTAGAGGTAATTGGTTATACAGCCATAGCTAATCAGAAGACTTGATATATCTCTCCCTTCCTGTGGCTACTTCACTTCCATCTTGTTTACATAGAGTTATTGATACTGGAAAGCAGGACGTATAATGGTCCTAAGAGAGAAATATATTCTAAATTTGCCTTTGCAGGAACTTCTGCATTGGAATTTTCAAAGGTGGCAGTAAGTCCAGTCAGCCAGTAGATGAATACTACATTGGATGGTATAAGAAATCAAAGGAGTCTCAGATCTCTTAACTGTTATTAGTTTTGGTTTGGTTTGGTTTTCAGGAAAATTATAACAATGCCCTTTCAGTAAGTTTGGCTGAAGGAAGACATTTTGTATTTTTTTGTGATACAGATAGAAACAAGAAGATACAAGGCTGATCAGGGATTTGAGATGGAGAAGACCAGAGCCTGTTCTCTTTTGGAGAGTTGATAAATATTTGTGAATTTATGGCTATGTTGAGCAAAGTTGAAAGGATAGAATGATGAAAATCGATCCATAGCTAGGATTAATTTTAATAATTTCCATACCATCGATTGGTGTTTGAAATTGTTATGATTAAGAGAAATCATAAAAGATAACATTTTTAAAAATTATCATAGAATAATTTACTTCATGTCTTTATTCAACATTGCTTCTCTATCAACATTTGCTAACCCAATAAATATAAATGTTTTGGTAGTTTTATAAGAGATAAATACAGAGTATTGAGCAAAACACAATTATTTCTGCCCTTAAAGGACTTACAGCTTAGTGAAGGAGAGAGGAATTATACAAATAAGTGTACATATGACCATGCACACATAGTACTAACTTAAAGCTAAATTGCTATGAAAGACAAAAAACCCAAATGGAGAATATCTAAGAAATTGGGAGGAGGGATTATTATGTTGTGAGGTTTTAGAAAGAGCTTCTCTGAGAAAAGTACTCAAATTTGAACAGAGACCTGGAGGATGAATAGAATTTAATCAAATGAAAAGTAAAGTAAATGATGATGATTCCTTGCAGAAGAAATATGTGTGATGATCTGAAGGTATAAAGAGCTTAAGACACTGGAGGAATCCAAAAATGTCCAGTGTGAAGAGAACAGAGTGAGATCAGGCGACAGTAGCTCTGGATGAGGTGGAAGGGCAGGCAGGGACCAGATCTCTTAGGGCCTTGTAGACCATGGCAAGAATTTGATTATTGTAAGTGTAATCGACTCTATTGAAGAATTTTAAGAAGGGGACGCTTAAGTCCCGGGTTTGCTAATCTCTCTAGTAGCTACAAGGAGAATAGTTTGGATGAAGGTGAGTTAGCACATATTGTAATATTTATATGAATTCACGATCTGACTCAGCAGGTCTGGAATAGGGTTTGAGAGTCTGCATTTCAGTAGGTGCCAGGTGATACTAATGCTACTGGTCCTTGATCCACATTTTACATAAGTGATGCAGGCAGCAGTAGAGAAATTTCCCCGAAGCCTTAACCTTCCTGTCTATTGCGACAAAAGCAGCTGTTTATCCCCTAAATATCTTTCCAGTAACCCCCCGAGTGAGTTGACCTTCTCCATGTTTTTCTTTCCGTATTTTAAGAGACTACTTACATTTTATCAAAAATGAAAGAAATATAATTTTCTTCTCCTAGGCAATTTTTTTCTTTCTTTCTTTCTTTTTTTTTTTTTTCTTTTTCTTTTTCTTTTTTTTTTTTTGGTGGGATGGAGAAAAATGCACCTCTGTTTGTTTGGTTTTGCTCTCACTGAATTCTAATTTTGTAATTAATGCTTAATGTTTTTCCTTGTTTTCTCCTGTATAAAAATATTCACTTACATTAATTCCCCCAACATGAGGATCTTTGCTTGGACATTGAAACAATTAAATTTAAAACCTCTGCAGGATAGATGTAATGATTGTATAATTCACATCCCACACAAAACGAATTTCCCATTATGAGAAATTGCTTCCTTAAAACACGACTTAAGTAACATTATTAAATTAAAATGCATATTATGCAAATGTGAAATATTTGAAAAATGTCACTTAAGCCATCTATTTATCTTAAATATATTTTGATTGTTAAAAATGTTAGCATATTAATAAGCAGCCGTCTATATAGTGGCTAAATGGGTCCATGTGACAATTAAATGAAATAAGTAATGCTGTATAACAGCATTTAGAAAAGGATCGGTCTCATGGTACCTTTGTGTAATTAGATCCTGTTTTCATTACTGTAACAGTTGGAGTCTATGGTTGTAATTAAGATAATAAATCTAAATTTTACCTTATAGTATTTGTTATAAGTAAAAAACTGCACTGGGGAAAAATATTTACTACAGTTAAAAAATATATTTTAATTATTATTGTATGATGCTTATTTTGGCAGCTTAATGATATTTTCTTTCTAAATTAGTCCAGGACTAATAATTGCAAAGACTGATTTACTCACTATCAAAAAAATAGAATGTCTGTAACAGTTATTCAGAAACTTTGATAATATATATTTTGAATTTCTTCTCTATCTGATTTTACTTTTTGCTATGGAATCTAAAAATACTGAAGAAAATCTCTCTGAGCCGTGCGTATTTACCTGAAATAATCAGAGTGGAGTCATATTTTTGATATAGTGTAAGGGTGCCTTGCCCCCAGATATCTCCCACAATATCTGTTTGAATGCCATAATATCAGTTTCCCTGTGCTATCTGAAATTCCACCACTGACAGACATGTTAATTTTCCTCTTAACACCTAAAGGAGGTCAGTCAAATGGCAGGGAGGAGGAGGTAAGAAAGGATTTGGTAATGAAGAAGAGGGATAAGGTAGGTCCGAGATCCTTGGTGAAGCTCGCTGGGCTGCTTGCAGGCAGCACAGGCTGATGAATGCTTGGTGCCAGGAAAGGGAAGGTAGGGTTCCAGCACATTAGAAGAGACAGGGAGAGGATTAAGTGGTGCCAAAAATTACCTTCTCTTACAATTCAGTTTTCCCTAGGACACTGTCCATTCTTATACAGACATAATTCATTTTCAGTTATAATGGTCCTTCTCTTTTCAGCACAGAGCAATTAGTAGCAGGGTCACAGCAGAGCCATGAGATGCAGAGAGGTGGCTATGGTGGCTTCCAGGTGGCATGCCCACGGATATGGGGTTCAGGGCAAGAGGTGATGTGGGAGGTGTAAAGACCCCCCCCCCAGCAGTTTGCCTACCAGTGTCTGAGGGTGCAGAGCTCTGTGGTAGGCAACCTGCTGGCCTCGAGATAAAAGGCAGTCTGCTGGCCTTGATCATGTTAGTTAACGTAGTGAAGATGATGAAGAGAACCAGGTTTAACACTGTTAGAGAAGGTGTTTACAAACAAGACTAAAAAGAATCATGAAGTGTTGGATTAGACTTGGAAGTATTGATAGGAACTCATTGTGAAAGGTGTATACCTATAGATATTTAGGTGTGGAATTATTATTATTATTATTATTATTTTGAGATGGAGTTTCACTCTTGTTGCCCAGGCTGGAGTGCAGTGGCACGTTCTCGACTCACTGCAACCTCTGCCTCCCAGGTTCAAGTGATTCTCCTGCCTTAGCCTCCTGAGTAGCTGGGATTACAGGCACATGCCACCATGCCCAGTTAATTTTGTATTTGTAGTAGAGACAGGGTTTCTCCATGTTGGTCAGGCTGGTCCTGAACTCCTGACCTCGGGTAATCTGCCTGCCTCGACCTCCCAGAGTGCTGGGATTACAGGCATGAGCCAACATGCCTGGCCTAGGTGTGGAATTGTTAAAGATATATGTATGGAAGTGTGCATAAGTCTGTGCATGGCGATATATCCATGTTTTCTGGCTCTGTCCACTCAATAGGTCTAGAAGCATTGACACTGTAGAAGCAATGAGCACAGTAAACACAGAGCACATTGTACACTGAAGGAACCAGGGCTCTTTGGAGAAATTGTTGATTAGTTGGCTAGGGCATGGAAAATTCAAAATAAGCTTGGAATATCTTATTGTGCCAGAAAGTAAGAAAATACTGAAAAAATGATAGAAACATGTCATGACATCTGAGCCACTTTGAAGGCCCCCACTGGCCAAATTTGGGATAACTGGAATCTCAAAATAGGTAATAATAGTGATGGGATATAATCTATTGAATAAAATAGAAATCTATAGGTCTATACTGGTATAACTAAATGAATGAATCAGTAAATAACTGGAGGAAAAGAAAAGATCTTCTTTACGGTAGAATGCTACTAATCAGTGTAAAAAAAAATTGACGAAATGGAAAAACACCTCTTACCCACCATCATTGTGGTAATTGATTCAGGAGAGAGTTGTCAATACAGGCCAAGGCTGGTGGGTGGAGATTAGATGAGCAACAGAATATTATCATAATCCTGGACTATCTCCCTATAACATTGAATGTATCAGTTACCAGGAGGAAAAATGTGACATTGTGGAGAAACCTAGTTAAAAAAAAACATGACCACTGATTTAAAGTTAACTACTTCGCTGGCAGGTTATATGAACATCAAGTGCCCCCAGTGTACAGCTTGGAGAAAAGTGCACAATTTCTGTGTTGTTGTTTTTCAACCAAGAAAGCATGACCTGAGTCTAGTAATTAGGAAACCTCAGGTCAAGTTCCAGTTCATCCAATAATATTTAAAAACTGTGACGCTCAAGAAGAATATAGAAATATTCAGGAAATCTTCCAGTTAGAGGAAAACCGAAGAGGTAAGAAAATTAAATGCAATGTGTACTCTTTTTTCTTTTTCTTGTTTTGAGGTGGAGTCTCACTCTGTTGCCCAGGCTGGAGTGCAGTGGCACAATCTTGGCTCACTGAAGCCTCCACCTCCCTGGTTCACGGGATTCTCCTGCTTCAGCCTCCCAGGTAGCTGGGATCACAGGCATGCACCATCATGCCTGGCTAAATTTTTTTTTTTTTTGTATTTTCAGTAGAGACGGGGTTTTGCCATGTTTGCCAGGCTGGTCTTGAACTCCTGATGTCAGGTGATGCTCCCACCTCGGCCTTCCAAAGTACTGGGATTATAGGCTTAAGCCACCGTGCCCAGCTGCAATGTGTACTCTTGAATGGAATCCTGGAACCAGACAGAATAAAAAGATCTCACTGGAAGAATTGGTGAAATTTAAATAGACTTTATGGGTTGGAAGGTAGTGTGGTATCAGTTATGATTTCCTAACTTGAGGGGTTGTCTAGTGAGGGTGATGGGACATCAGGACTACAACTTGCTCAAATTATTTTTTTAAAAATGCTGATAGCACACAATTTACCCATGTAACAAACCCGCGCATGTAGTCCCTGAACCTAAAATAAAAGTTGAAAGAAAGAAAAGAGTTAGTAATAATGGACGCACACACACATATAGTAGTGTGTGAAAGAAGAGAGTTAACACCTGGGAAATTCTTTGTACAATCTATTTAAAACAAGGTGCTATTGACTGAGACCTGTATGTGCAATTGTGACTTGAAAATCTAACTGAGGATCAATCAATAGTTGTTACTGCATTTCAGCACAATGTGTACGTATTTTTGTTAGTGTTTGCGCTGTTCTCTGGAATGCCTCTCCTTATTTCTAACTCAGTTTTTAAATTAGACCTGAAGCCTTCTTGACAATGTGACTATATTTCTTGAAGCTGTGATCCATCAGACTCTGGCCTTTCCCAGCCATACACAGGCCAAAGTGTGTGAAGTTATTTCTGTGGACTCATACTGGTATATTCCTGACTTCATGGCTGGTAATCACTACATTACAGCCGTAAAAGACTTGCTGGGTTGAAATTGAATGTTAAAGCTGGAAGAAAATCTAGGAGATGTTGCAATCTAACCCCTTCATTTTTTGCTGAGCATCCTGGGCCCCAGAGAGTCAAGTAATAATCCTAACACAGGCATATCTCATTTTATTGCTCTTTATTGCACTTTGCAGATACTGCATTTTTAACACATTGAAGGTTTGTGGCAATCCTGCGTCCAGCAAGTCTATTGGAGTCATTTTTTTTTTCAAACAATATGTCCTTGTTTTCTGTCTTTGTGTAACATTTTGTTAATTTTCATAATATTTTAAACTTTTAAAAAAATTATTCTTATACCAGTTGTGGTGATCTGTGATCTGTGATTTTTGATGTTACTCTTGTAATCGTTTTGGGGTACCACGAACCACACTTGTATAAGATGGCAAACTTAATCAATGAATGTTGTACATGTTCTGACTGCCCCACCAATCTGTTCCCCATCTCTCTCACTTTTCTCAGGCCTCCCTATTCCCTGAGACGCAATAATAGTAAAATAAGTCAAAAATAGTAAAATAAGGTAATAATCCTACAATGGCCTCTTAAGTGTTCAGGCAAAAAGAAGAGTCACACATCTCTCATTTTAAATCTAAAGCTAGAAGTGGTTAAGTTTGGTGAGGAAGGCATGTCAAAAATACAGACAGGCTGAAAACTAGACTGCTTGAGTTAAATGGTTAGCAAAGTGATGAATGTAAAGGAAAAGTCCCTGCAGGAAATTAAACATGCCACTCCAGCAAACACACAAATGATAAGAAAGCAAAAGAACCTTATTGCTGACATGGAGAAAGTTTTAGTGGTCTGAATAGAAGAGTAAATCTGCTCCTACATTCCCTTGAGCCAAAGCCCCATCCAGAGCAAAGCCCTACCTGTCTTCAATTACATAAAGGCTGAGAGAGGCAAGAAAGCTTCAGAAGAAAAGTTTGAAGCTAGCAGTGGTTGATTAATGAAGTTTAGAGAAAGAAACTATAACCTAAATGTGCAAGGTGAAGCAGCAAATGCTGATGGAGAAGCTACAGCAAGTGATCCAGAAGATCTAGATAAGAGAATAAATGAAAGTGGTGGTGCTAAAAGACACATTTTCCAAGCAGATGCAATAGCCTTCTATTTTAGGATATCATCTAGGACTTCCATAACTAGAGAGAAGAAGTCGATGCCTGGCTTCAAAGTTTCAAAGCTTCAAAGGACAGACTGACTCTTTTTAGCACATGCTGCAACTGGTGACTTTAATTTGAAGCCATACTCATTTCCATTCTGAAAATACTAAGGACCTTAAGAATTATGCTAAATACTCTGTCTTTGCGCTATCAGTGGAACAACAAATCCTTGATTATATCACATCTGTTTATTGCAGAGTTTACTGAATATTTTTAGCCCACTGTTAAGACCTACTGCTCAGAAAAAAAAGATTTCTTTCAAAATGTTACTGCTAATTGACAATGTGTCTAGTCACCCAAGAGCTCTCATGGATATGTACAAAGAGATTAATGTGGTTTTCATGACTGCTAACACCACATCCATTCTGCAGCCCACGAGTTTGGGAGTAATTTTGACTTTCAAGTCTTATTATTTTAAAAATGTATTTTGTAAGGCTATAGCTGCCGTGGATAGCAATTTCTCTAATGGATCTGAGCAAAGTAAATTGAAAACCTTCTGGATTTGAGACCAGCCAGTCTGGTCAACATAGTGAAACCTGGTTTCTACAGAAAAGAAAAAAAAAAAAAAAACTTAGCTAAACGTGGTGGAAAGGAGTTGCCATTCCAGATACTATTAAGAACATGTGGGGCCAGGTACGGTGGCTCACGCCTGTAATCGCAGCACTTTGGGAGGCTAAGGCAGGTGGATCACAAGGTCAGAAGATCAAGACCATCCTGGCTAACATGGTGAAACCCCGTCTCTACTAAAAATACAAAAAATTAGCCGGGCGTGGCGGCGGGCGCCTGTAGTCCCAGCTAGTCGGGAGGCTGAGGCAGGAGAATGGCGTGAACCTGGAAGGCGGATCTTGCAGTGAGCTGAGATCATGCCACCGCACTCCAGCCTGGGCGACAGAGCAAGACAAAAAAAAAAAAAAAAAAAAAGAACATTTGAGATCCACAGGAGAAGGTCAAAATATCAACATTAACAGGAGTTTGGAAGAAGTTGACTCCAGCCCTCATGG
>NW_012101643.1:780544-818893 GCF_000951045.1 Mandrillus leucophaeus | reverse complement strand
CATTTGAGATCCACAGGAGAAGGTCAAAATATCAACATTAACAGGAGTTTGGAAGAAGTTGACTCCAGCCCTCATGGATGACTGAGGAGTTCAAGACTTCAGTGGGAGAAGTCACTGCAGATGTGGTGCAAATAACAAGAGAACTAGCATTAGAAGTAGAGCCTGAAGATGTGCCTGAATTGCTGCAATCTTATAAGAGAACTTAAACAGATGAGTTGTTTCTTATGGATAAGCACAAACAAAAGTGGTTTCTTGAGATGGAATCTACTCCTGTGGTCATTGTTGAAATGACCACAAAGGCTTTAGAATATTACATAAAATAATTTGAGGAAGCAACAGCAGGGCTGGAGAGGACTGACTGCAATTCTGAAAGAAGTTCTACTTTGGGTGAAATGCTAGCCAACAGCATCGCATGCTACAGAGAAATCTTTGTGAAAGGTAGAGTCAATCGATATGGAAAACTTCATTTTTGTCTTATTTTAAAATACAGAGAAATCTTTGTGAAAGGTAGAGTCAATCGATATGGAAAACTTAATTTTTGTCTTATTTTAAAAGTTGGCAGAGTCGCCCTCAACTTCAGTAAACACCACCCTGATTAGACAGCAGCCATCAACGTCGAGGCAAGACCACCCTCCACCAGAAAAATTATTACGGCTCACTGAAGGCTGAGATGACTATGAGCATTTTTTAGCAATGAAGTAGTTTTTAAAGTATATACATTGTTTTTGCCCCCGTAATGCTACTGCACATTTAATAGACGATATTCTAGGATAAACATACCTTTTCTATGCACTGGGAAACCAATAAATCTGTGTGATTTGCCTCATTGTGCTATTCGTTGTATTGTGGCAATTTGGAACTGAACCCACAATATCTGTGAAGTATACCTATATGTAACTAGTGGCAGAATCATTGTGGGTACTCTGATCCCTGACTTCCAGTCCAGTGCTCCTCAACAGCTGCTGTATAGTAATCCAGCTTTTGGTTCATATGTGCATAATGTAATTAGGTGCATAATATAAGTTCCACATGGTCAGAGATTTTTGTTTCATTGACTAATGTATGCCATGTGCACAGAACTAGGTATGGCACATAATATGTGCACAATAAATACTTATCAGTTTATAAATCAGATTTATTTCACATACTGATGTCTAAACTAATCACTGGCAAAGAAAACAGAATTGCCCTGATTGATCTAGACAAGTTATTCCCAAAGTGTGGTTCCCAGATTAGCAGCATCAACATTACTTGGGAACTGGTTAGAAGTGTCCATTCTTTAGCCCCACCAGACACCTATTGAACTACAACCTCTGGGTCTGGGGCTCTACTATCTGTGTTTTAACAGGTTATCTGGGTGATTCTAATGCAGGCTGAAAGCACTGGTTTCAGATTGAGCCCTAACAGCAATGTGAACAAAACCAGAGGCAACTGGGGAGGCGTCAACAATGAGCGCCACTGGGATTTCCATATTTTAACATTTGTAGCTAAGAATGATACTCTATTAGAAGGCAGAGAGTCATGCTCCATGAAAAAAGAGTTGAGGAACATCTTTCAGGGTTGGGGCTGTGAGGAGAGGCCTTGGCTGTTCCCACTGCAGTAGTTGCTGTAGGAGAACAGCTGGTGTTGAGACCCACCAACCCTTTTCTCTCTCCACTTCAAAGTTTATCACACACTGCAGTGTGCCCAGCCTCTGCTTTGACTCCAACAGGAGAGAAAGTCCATTGCATCCCTGAATTAATCATTTCATATTGCTGGGCCCATTTTCTCATTTGTGAGATGAGAAGTTTGGATGAAATGATTTTGAGTTTCTTGAAGTGTTTATATTTTGCACCTGTATAACTTCAGGGCAATACGGAGAGGAGGCTGCATGTAAGCACTCCTATTTGAACTTGACTCTACATTTTAATCAGAGATGGAGACATAGCCCAGGCTTTCTTTTGGAATATAAATGTGATATTATTAGTTTGTTTAAATCTATTCTATCAATACAACAATTATGTCTGAGAGTCCATCATTGTCAGTCATTTTGCTATCTGAAGACACTAGATAAAAGAGTCTGCTTTCCTGAAGGAACACCTAGTCTAAAAGGAAATTATATAAGTGAATTCAAATGTGATAAGAGGGTAAAATTATTAGCAAAAAAAGACAAAGCAAACATAAATGGAAGTTACACTACAAGGAAGGCATGTCACTTGAGTGTTGTTTATTAAGGAATGTCAATAATCACTGATATTTGAACAATATTGGGGACATTTAGCTTGATATTTGAACAACATTAGGGATAATTCAGTGAAGGCAGAAAGTTGTTAAACTTTCTTCTGAAATCAGAATGACTTCAAATAGTGTTGCAATTATTCACTCTTTCTGATGCTCCAATTCATTGACTTAAAAGATTTCCACTGTTTCTCTTATTCTATTAATAGGAACAAAATAATACTGACAAATGGACTTTAGGTGAACAAGCAACTTCAAATCACTGTGACGGTTGTGCCCATTACGGAAAAATCAAAGGGCAGGAGGCTCAGAACAGGACAATGTCAATGGTGTTTCCTTGCTCTCCAGGCACAATATTAGAAGAGCAATGGGTTTCGGGAGATGCACAGACGGTTGTCAGGCTGTTTCCTGTGCTATGGTGAATTGCCCCATTAATCACATGTTTAGCCATGTTTTTGTCAAACATGTCTTTCTCTTTTATTTATTCAGCAATACTGAGAAGCCGTAATCACTTATAAAAAGTAGTCAGTATAAATCTAATTCTCTGTTTACTAGCCACTCAAGAATCCTCATTATTTTAGAAATTTCAGTATATCAAAAACTTAATTTAGCTTGGGCAACATAGCAAAAACCCATCTCCACACCAATTTTTTTTTTATTAGCCATGCATGGTGGTGCACCTCTGGAGTCCCAGCTACTTTAGAGGCTGAGGAAGGAGGATTGCTTGAGTCTAAAAGTTTGAGGCTGCAGTGAACTGTGGTCAGGTCCCTGCACTCCAGCCTGGGTAACAGAGCAAGATCCTGCCTCAAAAAAAAAAAAAAAGAAAGAAAGAAAAAGAAAAAACAACTAAACTAAATTAAAATAACAACCAACCAAACTAACAGAAAACAAAATTTAATGGAAATTATCCATTTATCTGTATCAGGAATGCACATCTAAGTGAAATACCTAGTGTATTTGATTTCAGATGAAAGTATATTAATTGATTGAGGCAATGTTCAAGTGATAAGGAATATGACTGGTTATTAGCAAAACAAAGGGAATTAAGGGGATGTCTTTGATGAGCCAAACACTTGCTATAATCAGATAACATTTTAAGGGTTCTTTCAGGAAAATAACTGTGAACCATTGCCCAAAGGATGTTTATTGGCACAGCTTGAGTATTGCTTCGAGGGACAGTGATGTGGGAAAACCAAGGGACACCACAGGCAAATGGTTAGAAATAAAACCCTCCACTTCCTTAGAATAAAATTCCCGGCCGGGCGCGGTGGCTCACGCCTGTAATCCCAGCACTTTGGGAATCCGAGGCGGGTGGATCATGAGGTCAGGGGATCAAGACCATCCTCGCTAACACAGTGAAACCCCGTCTCTACTAAAAATACAAAAAATTAGCTGGGCGTGGTGGCGGTGCCTGTAGTCCCAGCTACTCGGGAGGCTGAGGCAGGAGAATGGCGTGAACCCGGGAGGTGGAGCTTGCAGTGAGCTGAGATCTTGCCACTGCACTCCAGCCTGGGCGACAGAGCGAGACTCCGTCTCAAAAAATAAATAAATAAAATTCCTATTCCTCATTCCTTTGTAAAGTTTGCCGCAGGATTCCAACTCCGATTTCCAAGAGGCTATGCTACTGGGCTGCTATGGGGAGTAGGTCCCAAGGTTAGGACTTCTGGGGTGACTAGAGTTGGCAGGAATGTCTGTGGAATGTCTGTGGCACGTGAAGCTGACTTTACCTCTTCCCATTTAGACCAGCTGTTTGATCCCAGGTGGAAGGCCTTCCTTATTCTTTTCCATTTGAAAAAGTTCTGTACCTTCTGAATGGACTCTAGTGAATTACACCAGGATCTAGGGAGACTTTGTAGGAAAAAATCCTGTGCCAGTGCTCCAAGGCAGAGGGAACTATGTTCAAATGAAATCTTGATGCGCACCTACATACATACACGCACACACTCTCACACGCCTTCCTGGTGAACACTCCTTGCAAATGCCCCTGCACTTGTTGGTCGTTATTGGCCTGTTGGACAATGTTTATTAATTACTCTGTTAGGGTCACAAAAGGTATAAGGGACTGAAAGTCAATTCAAACCACTTACTCATTCTTTCAAGAGAATCAGGCTACAGTAACCGTAAAGCCATTTATTAACACAGCAAAATTGAGAATACATTTTTAATTCCAATTGTAATGATATTTTGTCTAGAGGACATTGATTCTGTTTCACCATGCTGCTTCTGTAAATGGAAGGAAAACAAAATTATGATTCCAGTTACTAATATATTGAAAAATCATTTGTATTCCTTTTTATTAGTTGGACTGACACCTGGTGAACAAGATAACCACATGTTATTTAGAGGAGCTCTGCACAGAGGGAAGGCAAAATCCTCATTAACCATCTGTCAAGGCTTTAAAATTGTAACATCACAGGGGGCAAAATTTAATTTTACTAATGATGCAGGACCTACTTTAGCTGAGATAAATAACAAACTTTGTAACATGGAAAAGAGCTGTGTATTTCTTACTGAAAGGGCTTTTGAAAGGGTTATAGTTACAGGTAATTCAAGAATGTTGACAAGGGAGGTTGGCATAGCTGAACATTTGAGACCTGTCAAAGTTAACAGATTCAGAGCATGACACGCTGGGACTGAAAGGAGGCGAAATGTCTTCAATGGATGTGTTGTCTTTTTTTCTCTCTATCAGTTGACTGGGCTTTGCACAGGGTATAAGTAAGTATGCCGTGTGCAGCCTGTCACAGTCTGATGCTTCACATTGAATGTGATCTGGGTTTTATATTTGAAACTTTCCCAACAACTCCTTTTATTCTTTATCTTAAGTGTGCTGGATATTGATATAAGGTCTTAGAGACCCAACCTGAGCTTTAAAGTTGAAGGTCTCTCCTCCAGGAAGAACTTTTGGGAGATTAACCAGTTAGGCACCTCTTATAAGAGGCACAGGAAACATGGCGATAAGATTCTGAAGAAAATTTAATGAAGGATGATTTACAGAGGCGTGTGCAGGACTTAGGAAATCAACAGGAGATGCTGAGGTATCCAGAGACTCGTGAGTGTGGAAACTAAGAAGCCATGTTCACTCCTAAGACCCCATGAGGTGGAAGCTGGAACTGTGGAGAAGTGGCTGCCCTACTGGGAATATGAGTCATAGAAATACAGGCCTTTCCAGACCCTGATGCCAGAATAGGGAAAGAGCTGAGGGAGAAAACCCAGACTCTGTCTTTGCCACTTTCTAGTCTCTTGCTGACTTAGAAGCAAGAAGGGAAGGTAGCCTGGGTGACGAAATCCAAAGAGGTGTCCCAAGAACATGGTGGGTAGAAACCTGGAGAGAACACGAAGAGGTGATGTGCCAAAGAAGGATGAAAAGTGTATTAGTCTGTTCTCATGCTGCTGATGAAGACATACCCAAGACTGGGTAATTTATTAAGGAAAGAGGTTGAATTGACTCACAGTTCTACAAGGTGGGAGAGTCCTCGTAATCATGATGGAAAGTGAAGGAGCAGCAGAGTGACGTCTTACATGGTGGCAGGCAAGAGAGCTTGCCCAGGGGAACTCCCACTTATAAAACCATCCCATCTGGTAAGACTTATTCACTATTAAAAGAACAGCATGGGGCCAGACACAGTGGTTCATGCCTGTAATCCCAGCACTTTGGGAGGCTGAGGTGAGGGGATTGCTTCAGGACAGGAGTTCAAGACCAACCTGGCCAGCATGGTGAAACCCCATCTCTACTAAAGAATGCAAAAAATTAACTGGGCATGGTGACATGCACCTGTAGTCCCAGCTATTTGGGAGGCTGAGGCACAAGAATTGCTTGAACCTTGGAGGTGGCGGTTGTAGTTAGCCAAGATTGTAGCACTGTACTTCAGCCTGGGTGACAGAGCAAGACTCTGTGTCTCAAAAAAAACAAACAAACAACAACAACAACAAAAAAAAGCCAAAAACAACAACAACAACAACAACAACAAAACTGCATGGGAAAGATCCATCTCCATGATTCAATTACCTCCCACCAGGTTCCTCCCACAATGCATAGGAACTATGGGAGCTATAATTCTATAATTCAAGATGAGATTTCAGTGAGGACACAGCCAAATCATATCAATAAGCACAGTGGATATGATTAAATGAAAGATAAAATGGTGTAAACAATTCAGCCTCCTTGCAGATGCTGTTCTGAAGAAATAAGTAATATAGTTTGAATGTTTGTCCCCTCAAGATTTCATGTTGAAATGTAATTCCCAGTGTTGGAGGTGGGGCCTGGTGTGAGGTGTTTGGACCATGAGGGTGGATCTCTCATGAAAGGCTTGTTGTCCTTCCCGCCCTGATGAGTTTATGCAAGACCTGGTTGTTTACAAAGGAACCTGGCACTTCCCATGCTCTCTCTGGCTGCCTCTCTCTCTTGTTCCTGCTCTCTCCATGTGATGTACCTGCTCCCCCTTCACCTTCTGCCATATATAATAAGCTTCCTGAGTCCCTCACCAGGAGCAGATGCAGAACCACGAACCAAATAACCCTCTTTTCTTTATAAATTATCCAGTCTCAGGCATTTCTCGATAGCAACACAAAAATGTACTAACACAAAAAAATCGGTACTGAAGCGCAGAACACTACTGCAAAGAAACCCAAAATGTAGAAGTGGCTTTGGAACTAGGCAATAGGTAGAGGTTGGAAAAGTTTGAAGGGCTCAGAAGACCGGAACATATGGGAAAGTTTAGAACTTCATAGAGGCTTGTTAAATGGTTATGACCAAAATGCTAACAGAAATCTGGACAGTGAAAGCTAAGGTGATGAGATTTCCGATGGAAATTAGAAAGTTATTGGGAGGTAGAGCAAAGATCTCGGCTGTGTTATGTCCATGCCCTAGGGATCTGAGAAAGTTTGGACTTAAGAGTAATCACTTGCGGTATCTGTTGGAAGAAATTTCTAAGCAGCAAAATGGTCAAGAGGTGGCATGGTTGCTTCTAACAACCTATGATCAGATATGGAGCAAAAAAATAAAGTTGGAATTTAAGTTATTTAGTATCATGTTTAAATTTCGCTCAGGCCACTGCAAGCCATAAGCCTTGGCAGCTCCCAAGAGGTGTTAAGTCTGTGGTTGCATGAAATACAAATGTGAAGGGGGCTTAGCAGCCTCCACTTAGATTTCACAGGATATATGGGAAAGTCTACATGATCAGACAAAAGCCTGCTGCAGGAGCAGAGCCCTCACAGAGACCCTCTACCAGGGCAGTGCCAAGGGGAAATGTGGGGTCGGAGCTCCCACAGAGTCCTCACTGGAGCATTGCTTACTGGAACTGTAGGATGAAGGCCACCATTCTCCAGACCCCAGAATGGCAGATCCATCAACCGATTGCACCCTGCATCTGAAAAAGGTTCAGGCACTCAACTCCAAGCCATGAGAGCAGGCACAGGAGCTGCACTGTGCAAAGCCACAGGGGAAAACTACCCAAGGCCTTGGGAGCCCACTCCTTGCACCGGTGTACCCTGGATGTGGGACATGGAGTCCAGGATTACTTTGGAGCTTTAACATTTAATGTCTGCCCTGCTGAATTTTGGACTTGTGTGGGGCCATTCTCTCTCTTGAAATGGGAATGTCTACTCAATGGCTGGACCACTATTGTATCTTAGAAGTAAATAACTTGTTTGGATTTTATAGGCTAATAGGTGGATTTGAGTGATGTTGGAATGAGTTAAGACTTTTGAGGACTATTGGGAAGAGATTTTTGTATTTATGCAATGTGTTTTTACAAATGTTTGCAACATTTTTACAGTGTTCTTCTCATGAGACATTGCAAAAGTTCTCATAAAGTCAAAAGGATCAGTTGAGAAGAACTGATCCTTCTAACAGTTGAGAAGATTTAGACCCATATGGTAAAAAGGACTACCTATACTGGTTGTAACAGTTCATCTACTTTTCTATCTCATGAGAGAAACATGAGATTTTAGGGGATTGAGGGATGGAATAATACAATTTGGTAGCTGTTATTTTCCCTTCAAATCTCATGTTGAAATGTGATTCCCAATGTTGGAGGTAAAGCTTGGTAGGAGATGTTTGGATTATGAAGGTGGATCCATCACAAATGGCTTGGTACCCTCCCTGCCCTAATGAGTTCATGCAAGATCTGGCTGTTTTAAAAGACTAGCACCTCCCCTGCTCTCTCTCTTGATCCCTCCCTCTCTTGCTCCTACTTTCACCATATGATATGCCTGCTCCTTCTGTGCCTTCCACTATGACTGGACACTTCCCAAGGCCCTCACCAGGAGCAGATGTCAGTGCCATGCTTCCTATACCACCTGCAGAACCATGAGCCAATTAAACCTCTTTATAAATGACACAATCTCTGGTATTCGTTTATAGGAACACAAAAACAGACTAACACAATGAGCTTGCTAGATCAAGGCAGAGCGTATGTCACTTGAGGCCCTTCTCTTGGCTTCATGTGAAGAGAGTATTTTCACTTTGCAGTTTATAAAGCCAAAAGGATCAGTTGAGAAGAATTAGACCCACATGGTAAAAAAGGACTACCTATACTGGTTGTAACAGTTCATCTACTTTTCTATCTTCACATTTCTATCAACCACAAATACAAAAGGTTTAATCTAGAGAGTTGATGCAAGTGGCAAATCATTGTGGGGGAATAGAAGTGCTTTTGAGGAATCTCAGTTAATTGCTGAAGTTAGTTTGGAAAGGAGAAGGGGAACAATGTGAAGACCCTTGAATATACATGAAGGCCCAGGGCTCATGCTTAGTGATTTGAGTCCCAGGCTGATTGGAAGATTAACTCCGACCTCTTCAGTTGGTGGGGCTAAGGTGGTTCCTGGCCTGGTCAGGATTGGTTTAGCACCAGGGCAAGATTAAGCCTGGAGCTGAAAGTCACCAGTTACCAGAGCTGCAAATTTTTAAATGTACTACCGTCAACCGTAAGAATATCTCTTTTTATAAAACGTAAGTACTGTCTAAAATGGAAAGGGGGGCTTTACATTAAATTAGTCCTGTGACATTCTCAATTCAAAACATTCAAACATCTTAAGCATATTTAAGTAAATTTTCTTATACTGACCTCTGAAGATAAAAGATAACAATTTCATTAATATACCTAAAAGAGAATGCCGTATGATTTTTTGACCTAGACTACGTGTCTAGTATTTAAATAATTTGTTCTTGGAGAGTCTAGATACCAATGTTTCAATTTTAATATTATATTTTATATTAGAATACTTGTTAAGTCAGAAAGTGCAGCATTAAAAAAGATACTATCATTTAATTGAAATATTCTGGTTCCTGGCAAAGTATGACAAATTCAACTCAAATTAATTATACCAACAATGAGACATTGCTGAATGTGAGTTCTGTCTCCTTATACTCTAAATTAGATCAGTAGAACAAAACAACTCTTTTGTTTTGTAAACAAAAGGATGCAAATTGGCATAATTGAAAAAAAAGTCAGAATGTACAACAAGGTACATATCTCCTTTTATTGAAATTAATTAACAGATGTGTAATAAAAGTTAAATAAAATTTTATTTCTTACAATAACATCTCTTTCAAGACACACATCCAAACATCAGATTTTTTTGTGAAATGCTTATTTGTTTAGAATTGCTACATATGTTTATAGTTTTATATTTTTATTAATTCAGGCATCATAGAGTTTGCTAAGTCTGTATTTCTTCTCGTTACTTTACCTATTCTAGGAAAGCATCATGTATGCATAAATTCTAAAAACTTTAACATTTTAAAAGACATATTTTGCTACCCATTCTCCTTGAGAGCAAAAGGTTAAATCAAGTGACACATTTTCCTGATTCTAAAAATACTGTAAATCAGTACAACAAAGCAATTGCTTTCTGTTTAAAATCTGTGTATCAATTAGAAAAATGTTTTTGTTTTCATTTGTAAAATATTGCAGCCAACTGCCAACAGTTTGGCAGTTTCTCAAAACGTTAAACATAAAACTACCCTACCATAGTACTCAGTAATTTCGCTCCTAGGTATATATCCAAAAAGAATTGAAAGCAAGGAATTGAACAGATATCTCTACTAATGATCACAGCAGCATTATTACCAATAGTCAAAAGGTAAAAATAACCCAAGTGCCCATCAACAAATGAATGGATAAACGAAATGTGATATATACACACAGTGGAATACTAGTCATTCAAAGAATGAAATTGTGATAAATCTACAACATGAATGGACCTTGAAAACATTTTGCTTAGTGAAATAAGCCAGACACGAAAGAACACATATGGTATGATTCCACTTGCAGGAGATGCCTGTAATAAACAAATTCATAGAGACAGAAAACAGAATGGAGGTTACATGAGGCTATGGGGAAGGGAGGAGTGGAAATTATTGTTTATTGGGTATAGATTTTATGTTGGGAACAATGAAAAAGTCTTGAGTATAGATACACGGCATTATGAATATAATTAATACCATTGAATTGTACACTTCCAAATAGTTAAAAGGATAAATAATATATTACATATATTTTACCTCAATAAAAATAAAAGGAAACAACAAATATTTGCTAATGAGAACTATGCATGACACTTAACAAAATGTGCTTCCATTCTGTTTTCCCACTAGACACTTATATTCTAATATGATGGACGACAACAAGCGCTATGAGGAAGTTAAAGAAGAACAATTGTGTTGATATGGAGGGGGGATTTGCATAAAGGAGAAAGAGGGTGGTGCATTGTTAAATTTCCAGCGATGGATATCGAAAATACCAATGACAGAATAGACATGTAAGGAGAAGGAAGGGCATGAGGAGAAATACTGATGCAGGAGGCAGCACAATTGTACAGAAGCACAGGGTTGCTTAGCAGAAGTGGAGTAAGAGATGAGACTACAGGCAGAGAAGCGTTTTGAGAAACTGAGATTATGGGGTCCCACTGTTGACAGTCTAGTGTCTTTTTGACCTTGAACCATTTTTACTTGTTACCTTTCACTCAGGTCTTTGGGTGGTCAGGCACTCTATTCTCAGCATTAAGAGAAAAAATGAAATATAAATTTCCTAGTTCAGTGTCATGAATGTTCAGATGCTTTTATGATATTGTGTAATTTGCTTCTTCTGAGCCAGCATAGAAGTCGCCTAGGTTCCTTAAAAATCAGTGACTGTGGCAGGCAGAATAACAGCCCCTCACCCCAGAGATGTTCATGCTCTAATCCCCAGAAAATGAATATGGATATAGGTATAAGGGTGAATTCAGTTTGCAGATAGAGTTGAGGTTGCTAATCAGCTGACCTTAAAATAAGATTATACTGGATTTTCTGGATGGCTTAGTGTGATCACAAAGGTGCTTTCAAATGCCAGAGAGATGGCACCATAGGACTTCACTGGCCATTGCCGCCTTTGAAGATGAAAGCAGGTCCTCACCCAAGGTTTACAGGCAGCTTCCAGAAGCAAGGAAGTGAATTTTCTGCCAGGGCCTCTAGAAGGAATAAAGCCCTCCAATAACCTTGAGTTCAGCCCAGTGAGGCTTGTTTTAACTTACCTCTAGAACTGTAAGATACTACATTTGTGTTGTTTTAAGCCACCAAGTTTGTGGTAGCTCGTTAACAGCAGCAATAGTAAAGGAATCCAGTAACACATCAAATACAGGAACAGAGACCTTGATGATCTTTCTCTTCTTTACTCTTCAAGGTTTTTGTCTCTGTGGTGACATACAACTGCACTAAGGGTTTTTCAGCATGGGCACTGTTCACGTTTTTGGCTGGGTAATTCCTTGTTGTGGGGGCCATCCTGTGCATTGTGGCATGATTAAGCGGCACCCCTGGCCACAACCCGTTAGATGCCAGGAGCTTTCTTCCTCTAGTGTGACATTAAACGTATCCTCAGACACTGCCAAGTGTTCCCTGATGAGCAAATTACTCCCAGTTGAGAGCTGTTTACCTAGACTTATCCTTAGGGATACGAGTTTATCACCAGCATCTTTGAGTTTTTGACTTTCAATTCAAAAATGCTGCCTGAACTTTTAGACTATGGAGAGATTAAGACTGCAGATGGTTCCCTAAACGTAAATATCCTCAAAACAATCCTAAAACAAATTAGGCAGGTCTTGCAAGGAAAAGAGGATGGGTGGGGAATATTGAGCTCTGTGTGTATGTAGACCACACGCCATCTTCATGTTCTACAGAAGTCCATAAAAGAAAGAGAAGTGATGAGTTTCCGTGCAGGGAGAAGGGTTTCTCTTCACTCTGGGAATAATTAGAAGTTTAAGAATTGTGGATTTAAAGGGTCTGTGCTCAATGATTTGTCATGAAATATACCAGTTGAGACTGCATAAAACATTTTTTTTTTTTTTTTTTGAGATGGAGTCTCATTCTGTCACCCAGGCTAGAGTGCAGTGGTGCGCTCTTGGCCCATTGCAACCTCTGCCTCCTAGGTTCAAATGATTCTCCTACCTCAGCCTCCCGACTATCTGGGATTACAGGTACCTGCCACCACACCCGGCTAATTTTTGTATTTTTAGTAGAGACGGGGTTTCACCATGTTGGCCAGGCTTGTCTCGAACTCCTGATGTGAGGTGATCCACCCACCTTGGCCTCCCAAAGTGCTGGGATTATAGGCGTGAGCCACCACACCTGGCCAAGACTGCACAGAACATTGACTTTCCTTTGGTTACTTGAACCATATCTGTACTGCTTAGGTTTTTTGACTGTGGTTAGGTTGTGTAAGCCAGGACATTCTTAAACTGTATAAACATATATTATTATGGTACCTATATTCTTAGAATAAAGAATCAGTCCATTTACAGTGCTTTGAGGCCAGATTCTCTGCTTTGGGAATTATCCATGGCTTCCATTGTACTATGTATTTGGATTCTGACTGCTGGCAGGAGGGGAACCAAGCCAGTGCCAAAGTCTTACCAGAGTGGCAGAGTATGTAGCAGTATGTGCGTGTTTGTGAGTGTTCAGGTGGCAATGTGCTCAGTTGAGGGCAGCCTTCTCATTGCAATTCAATGCCAACTAGAAAAGATTTAAAATATTCTACTGTTTATTTTGGCTCCTCCACAATTGAAGATGGAGGATGCATTGCTAAAGACCAATAAAATTGCGTAGGGGCGTGTGCGTGTGTGTATATTAGTTGTAGTAAAGGAGAAATAAAGCACATTTTACCAATTGACTAGTTGCATTATTGAACCCGGTTCATTCTTCCCACACACAGGAAGCCAATCACTGAGATGATGGAGTTTGCAAAAGAGATAGGGAGTATTCATGAGGCAGCCAAGCAAGGAGGCAGGAGAACAGGTTTCAAATCCACCTTCCTAAATATAGGGCTTAGAGATATTTATGGGTTACAGAAATGAGGTGGTCTAAGACATAGAGAAAGGTGACTGGCAGTGGGAAAAATGAAGTAATCAGTGATCTATACAAACACAGTGTTCATGGCATTTCGTGGGATTTATGTTTCAGAAAATGGCAGCATTAGCATGATGAGAGGGTGAAGTTTTTGTGTCTGTGAGGTCAAAAGGACACCACTCAGGTATTTCCACAGCCCCAGTTGAAGGGCCAGTGGTCTCACCAACCAGTTTAACCTGGATGGGAGCTACCCCAAGCTCCTGAAAACCAACTTAAGTGACCGTTACCATGGTGATTTAAAAAGGTTATCTATAAGGTACCCAATGAAGGTTAAGTTACAGTGTTCAGCGCATAGCCTTCAGCTACTGCAGCCTTCAGTTTCATGGGAAAAAAAAAACCAAACAAACAGCAAGACACCAAAATCAAGCAAAGCAGGCTGTTTGACAGACCTCATCAGATGAACTCCTGAGTTTCAGTTGTACCATTGCGTAGTAGGGAAATCTCCAGCTGATCCAGGCTTGCATTCACAGGGTTTGAATATTAGGATGCTGAGATTCTGATAGACAGAGACTTGTAGAGGGCTTATTGCCATCCAGAAGTTGCCGGCCAGGCATGGTGGCTCAAGCATGTAATCCCAGCACTTTGGGAGGCCAAGGCAGGAGGATGAAGGGGTCAGGAGATCGAGACTATCCTGGCTAACACAGTGAAACCCTGTCTCTGCTAAAAATACAAAAAATTAGCCAGGCATGGTGGCAGGCACCTGTAGTCCCAGGTACTCGGGAGCTGAGGTAGGAGGATTGCTTGAACTCGGGAGGTAGAGGTTGCAGTGAGCTGAGGTTGCACCACTGCACTCCAGCCTAAGCAACAGAGCGAGACTGTCTCAAAAAAAAAAAAAAAGTTACCTCCACTTCTCTTCCTAGTCTCCTGGTGTCTTAGTCCATTTGGGCTGCTGTATAAAAATACTATAGACTGAGTGGCTTATGAATAATATAAATTGATTTCTCATATTTCAGAAGACTTGGAAGGTCAAGATTAAGACAGTAGCAGATTCACAGATGGCCACCTTCTCGCTGTGTCCTCACATGGTGAAAGGGGCAAGGGAGACTACTGGAATTCTTTTTGTAAGAGCACTTTCTTCATTTGTGATGCCTTCAACCTCATGATCTAATAACCTCCTAAAGGCTTTATCTCCTAATACCACGTCCTTAGGAGAGATTAATGGGGTACATTTGAATTTTGAGGAGACACAGACATTCAGTCTGTAGTACTTGGTGATGTTTAGGTAACATTCTGAAGCTAATTCAGTTTGCTTTTGCAAACTAGGGCTTATGCATTTTGGTATCTATCAATAAGAAGATGGAGACACAGGCATGACCTACTTTCTAACACGAGGCCATGATGGCTTTCAGAACCTCCAAACTTGAAAAATAGAGTCCACACCATTCTCTGAAACTAATTCTTGCTTTGTTGTCATTAAAATGATTTGCCAACGCTGCTAAATTAGTTCCCAACATCACACCTTTAGTAAGGCCTACAGGAAAGACTTTCTCTTCTTAACAAATGACTCATAGGACCTATGGGATTTCTGTTTTAACCAAACTCCAACTATAAGAAAACTGGTGGACCTCCCTCATACCCAGCCACCAAACTTTGAGAATTTACTTTCCCTTATGTAATTAGTCATTTCAGAGATTGAAGCTCTGTGTGAACCCCATTTGCCTTTCCCTCAGTTCAGCACAGTAACTTTCTCTTAAAGGCCTTTCTGTTCAAAAGCTGTTTCAGGATTTGAAGGCCATGTTTACAAGCTGCAGTGGAGCTAGTAGGTAGGTCTTCGATCCTCACTGGGTTGTTGAGTTTATTCCATTAAATGTAAGCATTAATCACTTTATTTCATCAGTTGTGCTTGCGTCTGCTAATAGGTCAAGCTTGCCCTTGAAACAATCCTGTGTTAGATATAATTCCGTGAGTTGTAGGAGCCATTTAATTTTTGCAAGAAATCCTAACCATGTTTGAAGCTCAGCTGAGAATTTTCATCTCTGCAAATGGACATGTGAGTCAGCAGAGCAGACACTGAGTAGCAAGCTGATGTTTCCTCTCCTATCATCCTTTTGCTCTCTAAATATCTAAGCATTTTGCAAGTAATCAATTTGATGCTGAGTTTAACATTTCTTTTTGAGAGTGAAGGGGAATTTCGACTGGCCCTCAGTAAAACTCCTGGGCCTAACTTTATTTTCCCTTACTTCAAGTACCCATTTTTTACTTTCTATGTCTTCTCCTCTCAAGCCTTTCATCTTTACTGATTGGGAGAAAAGAGACGTAACGTTGTTTGATAGTGCTGTGTTTACACTGTGGAAGTAATAAAAACGTCTCCTGTAGTAGAGCATTTCATAAAGCAAAAGACGTTCACTTGTGCGGCCTCATTTGCTTCTCTCAACCATCCTATGGGCATGTGTTAGGTGCAAAAAGTCACGTATCAGTGTGATACAGCAAGAGGTGCACCAGCAAGGAGCTCAGAACCTGTGTTTTATTTCACTTCTGCTGCTTTTAGGTTTTGGCTTCGAGCAAGTCAGGGACCCTCTTTGAGTCTTGATTTGTCTGATGTAAAATGGAATGTCTGGGCAGCCGGGTGAGTGTGATGGTGTACCAGTCATGTTGAGTTCTATACCCCTAGAATATCTAGTTACTCAAATGTCAGAACAGACACCAGAACCCAGCTCTTCTGATTCCTAGCTGATTTTCCATTCCACTACCTGTGGGAGGCAGAATAATGGCCCCACAAAGATGTGCACATTCTAATCTCTGGAACCCGGGAATGTGTTACCTTACATGATGTATTGAGCAGGGTTCTCCAGAGAATCGGAACCAGCAAGTTCTCTCTCTCTCTCTCCTCCCTCTCTCTCCTCCCTCTCTCTCCTAGCTCTCCTCTCTCTCTCTCTCGATACGTCTATATATAAACACACACAGATATGTATATGTAATGTATGTATGTGTATGTGTTTGTGTTGTGTGTATTTGTGTATACATCTAAAGATTTATTATAAGAATCGGCTCATGCAATCATGGAGGCTGAGAAATTTCACAATCTATCATCTGCAAGCTGGAAAACCAGGAAAGCCAGTGGTATAATTCCATTTGAGTCTGTGGGCCTGAGAATCAGGGGAGGGTTTGCTAGTGTAACTCCCAGAGTCTGAAGGTCTGAGAACCAGGAGCTCCAATGTCTGAGGGTCGGAACAGATGGATTCCACCTCATGAAGAAAAAGAGTAAACTCACCCTTCCTCTGTGTTTGTTTGTGTGTGTGTGTGTGTGTGTGTGTGTGTGTGTGTGTGTGTGGTTGTTTTGTTTTGTTTTTCTATTCAGGCTCTCAGAGGATTGGATGATGTCCACCTACAGTGGTGAGAGTGGATCTTCTTTACTGGGTCTTCAGATTGAAACACAAATCTCTTTCAGAAACACCTTTACAGGCACATCCAGAAATAATATTTTACCAGCTATCTGGGCATCCCTTAGCCCAGTCTGGTTGACACATAAATTTAACCATCTCACAGGGCAAAGGAATTTTGCAGATGTGATTAAGTGAAGAATTTTGACATAGGCAGATTATTCTGGATTATTCAAATGTCCCTAATGTCATCACAGTGGTCTTTGTAAGAGGGAGGCAGGAGAATCAGTCAGAGGGAGAAAATGTAAGGATGGAAGCAGAGGTCAGGAAGGAGAAATGGTGATACACTACTGGCTTTAAATGTGGAGAGTGAGGCATTGAGGCTAGGAATGTAGGTGTCCTCTAGAAGCTGGAAAAAGCAAGAAAAATGATCCTCTCCCAGAGGCTCCAGAAGGAATGTAGTACTATAGACATCTCAATTTTAGCCCACTGAAATGGATTTTGGACTTCTGACCTTCAGAAATGCAAGATAAATTCCTGTTGTTTCAAACCACTAAATTTGTGATAATTTGTTATAGGAGCAATAGGAAACAAATACACTACCCCATTCTTCAAGCAACTGAAATATTTCAAGATACTGCTATCACTTACATTGAAAAAATATATATATATATCTTCTGTATGTTAGAGGCTAGAGGAAATGCCACTTTTAAAAAGCTTTATTTTCTACTCTCCCTATAGTCATTAAATTGAGGAGTTTGAGGAGGACCCTAGCAGTCTCAGTTAATGAAATTTACTTGATTAATTCAACTGGGAAACAATAGAGGATATAGATGATAAAAATCATTATAGCTATGGAACACAGAATGGGAAGGGTGATATTGAAATCTTAACTCTTTCAAGAAAAAAAATCTGGTAGAAGATGGTACCAAAACTAGAGGAAACTAATTTGATAGTGCAATTATTTTTGTATGTGTGAATTGTTCCCATGGATGGTGATTAAGGCCATAATGTCCGTTTTAACTTTGGATACTACAGACTTTTCTTACCAAAATTCCTTGACATTTTCACATGATTGAAATTTATTTGACGGAAGACATGCAGCCAATCTTAGAGAACCTTTCTTGTGTAGTTAATTCCCAAGAAATAAAATTAATCTAAAGCAAATCATTTTACATTAAAATTGACGTAACAAAGTAAATTGCTTTAAAGCAGTGGAAGGATGACTGAGTAGGAGACAGAAGTGTATTTTGACTAAAGAGCAAGCCCACATAGATTAAATATAATTTCTTTATTAGGAAAAAGGAACTTCATAAGCAGTTTTTCTGCTCAAATTTCTTTACACCAAGAATTTTGAATGGTATCAGCATCTTTTGTGCTTTTTAATAATTTTTTTAAGGTTAAATTTTAATGTATTTGGTGAAAACACCAGTGGAAGCACCATTTCTCTTGCATGTTCTCAATTTCCTTAGCTCCCTTGGGCCTCAGCATAGTGACATAATAAAAATGTAAGCACCTGGTGTCTTAGCGAAAGGCCCTCTGTAGGGAGGGAACTAGAGCTTTGGGGGAACTAGAGCTTTGGGGGAACTAGAGCTTTGGGGAAGCAGTTGGTTCTGGAATCTGTGTGGAGTTGAATCCCGCTCTGCCACTTTCTAATTGTACACCACTGGGCAAATCTCTTCACTGTAGTGGGTCCTTTTTTCTTCACATTGAAAATGAGGACATAAAATCACTATTTCCCTCACAGATTTATAGTGAAGATTACATGTCTTGGTATGTAACAACTTAATGTACTGTTGGGCACATGATCAACACTCAAAAAACCAGAGATACTGTCCTCTTTCAGGTATTGTCAAGTCTTCTGTAGATATTTCAAAACTGCTGCACCAGTTCCTCCCCTCGTTGATTCTCTTGTTGTGCCATAAGGCTGTTTACAGCAGTGAAAGCCATTGTCCCTTGCTCGGCCTTGCTTGATCCATCTGAAATTGTCCTGTTCTTCCCTCTTTAATTATCTTATAATCTCCTTTAATTCATCAGAGTATAATTAGATGAAGTCTGAATTCTTTACCTTTGTTCTAAAACAAGCTTGTGTTTGTTTGTATGCTTAACTAGAATGTCTTTCAATCAATGTTAGACATATTAAATTTGTGATCTCAAATCTCAAATTGGATGTTGCCACTATCCAGCATGTCTACTGAACTCCTCAGTATGCTCACTTTCTCATTCGCCAAAATGACATACATGCCTGCTTTCCTCCTCAAACATCCTATACCAAACTCTCCTTTCCCTCCTTCTCAGCTTGTAAACTTGGGTCGTTTAAAAAAACACACATTTAGAAGCTACCCCAGTCTTCCTTCTATGAAATCTAACAATCCATTTGTGTCGCTTGCACACTTTCAGTTTTTCATCTTGTGGATACGTACTAAGATAGGTTGACTGCTGAGAGAAAATGCTCAGCATCTCAGTGGCTTCCCCCATGATAGTTTGCTTATCACTCACACGAAGTCCATGCATCTGTTCCTGGTCATGTGGCTTTCCTGGATAGCTTCTCTTCAAGCAATGCTTTAGAGATTCAGATCACTTTCTTGATGTGAGGTCATCTGCAACACGTGGCTTCTGTGGTTACCACAGAGGCAAAAGAAGATGGAGAAGGCATAACTGCTTCAGCTCAGAAGTGACACTTTCTTTCTTTATTCCCTTCATGGGAATCAATCTCATGGCCCTACCTGGAAGAAAGACAGCTGTAAGCAATAGTTGTCTGATGGTGAAGAGAAGCTGCCTTGGTTGCATGGTCAGTCGCATTGTGAATGAATTCTTGTTCATTTAAAGTGCAACTCCTTCTTCACTCGTGTCCTGTGCTCTGTTCTCACTCAACTTCCTGGACCTTCGTTCTGGAAATTATTACTTCTCCCTGTTGAGCAATTTCTCTTCTTCTATTAGTTCATTACTATTAGTATATAAACATGCTGTAATATCACCTATCATAAAAGACAAAAACATTTAAAAAGAATGCTTATTCAGTCCCTTTTTCCTTTCCAACTACCACTTAATTTTTAAATAACACTCAAACTTCTTCAAACATAATCCCATTTCAATGTGTTTTTTGTTTCTTGGTAGTATGCTAACTTACAGAAAAATTTTGTCCGGTAGAAACCAGCTTTTAATTTTTCCCCTCGTTCTCACTTGGCTACATTTTATAACTTACATTTTTTCCCCATTTTGTCTCTGATTTCCATTGTAATTTCCTCACCTGTAAGAATAAATCAATGTCTATTTTTATCTTCATAATAAATTGTAGCTTTTAATAGTTAAGAAATAAGAATTGCATAGGAATCCTTCAATATTTCTGCTAAAATAAATGTTATATTTACTTGTTTTCATTTAAACAAATCAAAGTAAAACAAATAAATGACTAATTTTTCTTTTCTTAAACTGACTTTCATGTGTACCTGTGATATGGTTTGGCTGTGTCCCCATGCAAATCTCATCTTGAATTGTAGTTCCCATAGTCCCCACATGTTCTGGGAAGGACCTGGTGCGAGGTAATTGAATCATGGGAGCAGTTACCCTCATGCCGTTCTCGTGATAGTGAATGAGTTCTCATGAGTTCTTACGGTTTTATAAGGGGCTTTTCCCCCTTTTGCTTGGCACTTTTCCATGTTGTTGGCATGTGAAGAAGGACGTGTTTGCTTCCCTTTCCACCATATAAGTTTCCTGAGGCTTCCCCAGCCATGATGAACTGTCAGTCAATTAAACCTCTTTCCTTTATAAATTACCCAGTCTCGGGTATGTCTTTATTAGCAGTGTGAGAACAGACTAATTACAACATGGTATGCTGGACCTTTGGCCTCTCCATTTCTTCCTGCTCCCCCCACACTGGCCAGCATGCTACCCTTTTGCATGTTTAATAAGTGACATATTGAAGAAGAAAAGGTACTGACTATTTGCTTCTTGTTGGCAAGACTAATAAAAGTCACGCTAGTGATGCATTTGTCTAAAATGAGGCTTTCTGGATTACTAGCAGATTTCATTTATCATAATATCCCTGTCCTCCATAACCATGAGTAACATAATTGACTCTGATTTAATCCTCTATTTCAAATATGCAGGTCATTCCAGAGTTAAACTCCTGTAAGTAAGAAAAATGAATATTGCTGTAATTGAATAGCTAAATTGGCAGAGCATTCAACATGAGATAAATTAGGAAGAAATTGACAGTAAGAACTATCTTTTCCCTGACACCAGAAGCACAACATGAAGAAAGCCAATTAAATCGAACATCTCATCAACCCATTAACAAGTGTAGAATTACACTTTAGGGTTTATTTTTCTAACGCAACACTTCATTTAAAGCACAGTGTTAGGGAGCTGGAGAGATATTTTTAAGTAGACATACATATACGTGTGTGTGCATATATATCTGTATTTTAACTTATAATAAACATACATATATCTATATTTTAAGTTGACAGTCTAAATAATTTGTTATTATGCAGCTTGGAGATTTAAAACAAATTAAGTCAAGCTATAAAAATATTGTCCATGATGTACCAGATAAGGGTAGCATGCTACAACCTTCCATTATACATTAATAACATGTTGTTCTCTGACCATACCAGGGTTAAAACCAATTGGGAATCTGAGTGACTTTAAATAGGACATGCACTCTTTTACACCCTCAAATTTCATTCATTTATATTCTGACCCCTGAAGTTGTTTGAGTTTATACTGTCTGTTTCAGATAATTCAGGTTTTCATGAAATAATTCAAGGCCCCATCTGCTATTTCTTTGGCCGGGGGGTGTGGGGGAGGCATCAGTTGAAACTATCACAGTTCCTCACCTAACCCACCTGAGGTGTAATTTTAATAGTCAAAAGATGAGAGTAAAGTATTATGTACTAGAGCATGGCTTAGAAATAAAAGGACCCGAAGGAAGAAAAAAGAGGACATAGCAAAAGTTTAATTCCTTTCTTTGAACTCTTCCAAACCAAACAAGACAGAACAAACTCACTTTTCCCTTGATAAAAATGTAAATAGTATCATTAAACACTTATCCAAAGAAAATATAAAATACAGGAAAGATGCTTCCTATTTCCTTCTCTGTTTCTAAGTTCTAGGTATCATCCTTACAGCTGAGACTATAAAGACAAGCAAGACACTCATTCATTCAGTCATCATTCAATCATTTACACATATGTATTTACTATGACTAGGGTTTTGGAGAGCACAGTGAGCAAAACTAGAAATGGATCCTGCCTTTGTGAAGTATACAGTCCCTAGGGACTTGGGAGGCTGGGATGAGGGAATGACTTGAGGCCAGGAGTTTGAGACCAGCCTGGGCAACATAGTGAGACCCATGCCTCTAAAAAATATTTTTAAAACTTAGCTGGGCATGGTGGTGATGCCTGCAGTCCTAACTGAAAGGAGTTAATCAGCTTACTTTAGGCAAATAGTGAGGAAAGGGTTCCCGGAGAACCTCCAGTCTGTGTTTTGTGCAAATAAGGCAACTTGCACAGGGGCTTGCCTAAGCATGCCCACAGCCGACTAGGTCCCTTATATGCACTGGGGGGATGGGGAGGAGCCACCAGGAATTCGCGCCTTACACAAATAGGGAACCCAGCCCCATCAGCTTGTATGTAAAAGCCCTTGTATTCAACTGTGAAAGAGGCAACAAGGACCCTGCTTTCAGGTCTGCACTCTTTGCTGACAGCTTTACTTTCACTTAATAAACTACTCCAGGACTGGGTGCGGTGGCTCACGCCTGTAATCCCAGCACTTTGGGAGGCCAAGGCCGGCAGATCACGAGGTCAAGAGATTGAGACTATCCTGGCTAACATGGTGAAACCCCATCTCTACTAAAAATACAAAAAATTAGCCAGGTGTGGTGGTGGGCACCCGTAGTCCCAGCTACTCGGGAGGCTGAGGCAGGAGAATCACTTGAACCCTCAAGGCAGAGGTTGCCGTGAGCCAAGATCACGCCACTGCACTCCAGCCTGAGCGACAGAGCGAGACTCTGTCTCAAAATAAATAAATAAATAAAATAAAATAAAATAAATAAGCTCTATTCCACTCACTCTCCAGTGTCCGTGTGCCTAATTTTTCCTGGTTATGAGACAAGAACCTGCACCTAGCTGAGCTAAGGAGTAAAAAATCCTGCATAATTTGTACTTGAGAGGCTGACGCAGGATGATTGCTTGAACCCAAGTGTTCAAGGCTGCAGTGAACTATGGTTATGGCACTGTACTCCAGCCTTCCAGCCTGGCTGAGCAAGCAAGACCCCTACTCAAAATAATAATAATAATAATAAGTCTAGATTGTGAACTCTATCTAGGGGGATACAAGTGAAATTACCATATGCAATGAAATAAATGCTCAAATGGTGGTCAACTGAAAATCTCTAATAGGGAGATTTGACTCATGGAAGTCAGAAAATGTCTTCCTTGAGAAGGTGGTACTTGAGCTGAGAGTTCAAGGATAAACAGGCATTGAGCAGATAAAGCCAGGTTTTTTTTTTTTGTTTTTTTTTTTTGTTTTTTTTTTTTTTTTTTTTGAGACGGAGTCTTCTCCGTCGCCCAGGCTGGAGTGCAGTGGCGTGATCTCGACTCACTGCAACCTCCACCTTCCGGGTTCACGCCATTCTCCTGCCTCAGCCTCCCGGGTAGCTGGGACTACAGGCACCTGCCACCACACCTGAAAACCAAGTATTTTTGATGAATAGACATTGGCAGGTTGAGCTCAGAATTTGGATCTCCATCATTAGATTAACGGGAAATAATTGCTAGAATTTAAACAGAAGTAATAGTAAAGTTTTTTATTTTCAGAAAGAACACTCTGACTGAAATGTTGAGAACGGTCAGAGTATCTGCAGCCAGCCTGGTTAGAATGCTGTAGATTCAGTCCATATGAGAGATGGCTATTGCTTGGACTTTGGTGGAGATAACAGAAGTGAGGATTCAGAAGGTAAAATCTAAAATTTTGTGATAGGGTGAAGTGGGAAAAGGTGAGTGAGAGGGAAGAGTCGAGAATGATAGCTGGTTTCCGACTTTTTCAGCAGAAGCTCTTGCTTCTGTTCTTTGAGATGGGCACTGCTGGAATAGGACTAGGATTTTTCTTGGAGGAGGCTGAGCTCAAAAAATATGTCCTTTTGGACATATTTAAACATATTCTCAAAGATCTGAGTCTGATGAGGGACACCGATAAACCTACATATACAGTAAAATGCCACAGACGCTACAATGGAGGTGTGTGTGAGGTGCGTGCTCACAGAATAGGAATGAAAAGCTTATCCTCCCGGCGTGGAGAAGGCCTTTAGTGAGGGTAGCACCTGATCTAGGATTTCAAGGATAAGCTGGAGCTTTCCAGGTGGATAAATGGGTATAGGGTTAAGGACGAGAAAGAAGACTTAAAGGCTGTCAAAATAGTGCACGTTGTGCAAAATAAAGAATACAGAAATGGAACTACTTGGTGTGTTCCAAAATTATGACACATTCCACATGTTTGAAGGAGTTTTGAAGGAATAGCAGGATATGAGGCTGAACATGTTTGAGATATTAAAGTCTTTACATTTGTGATGACTATCTGATTTATATCCAAACTGCTCTGCTTTTTAGGGTGAAAGTGAAAGCTATAAGTAATTTTGACAAGATAGTCAGTGTGAACAGAGACTGTCTGGGGAAAACCGGGATGTGAAGCTACTCTACACTCTGAAAGTGACTGATTCCCAGAAGCCATGGGGAGCTGTCAGAGATCTTTTAAGCAGGGCAGGGAAACAACTTGATGAAAATTTTAGGAAGGTCATGTCACTGAGACGCCTTTGTGCAGGTGGATACAGAATTGGCTTGGTCCTTTTGAGATCTAAATTATTATTATATAAATAAACCTTATTTACCATGTGGCTATCACATACTTTCTCAGGTTCTATTTATTGTGATAAAACCAAAATTAACACTTGTTTAGGCCAGGTGTGGTGGCTCATGCCTGTAATCCTGGCACTTAGGGAGCCTGAGGCAGGTGGATCATGTGAAGTCAGGAGTTCAAGACCAGCCCAGCCAACATGGTGAAACCCCGTCTCTACTAAAAATACAAAAATTAGCCAGGTGTGGTGGCGGGTGCCTTTAGTCCCAGCTACTCTGGAGGCTGAGGCAGAAGAATCGCTTGAACCTGGGAGGCAGACATTGCAGTGAGCCAAGATTGCACCACTGCACTCCAGCCTGGGCAACAGAGTGACACTTTCTGTCCAAAAACAAAACAAACAAAAAAACTTGTTTATTGTTTAAAGTGGCAAGATTATTTATTAAGGCATTTGAACATTAAGAAAAAATGTGCATGTAAACTTGCATAAATCTTAGGTATCTGGAAAGGACAACACAGTTTTAACCTACTTTGGAGTTCTATAGCCATCTGCCACTCTCCATTGTGGTCCAGGCTAATCTATGTTTTCTAATCCTTCTACATAAGCACCCTTTGCCCAGCTGTAGAACAAGCTTTCATATGTCTTGAATACCTGTGATTCTTACCCATTGTTCTCTCCATAATCTGCCTTCTGCCACTATTCTGGTATATTGTAGCATCACACTGATGCTGTTTTGCTCTGTGTGTTAGCCAGAAGCTGGGGAGGGTAGAGAGGACGCCCAAGCAGAAAAAGAAACATGAATCAGAACCAGCTAATACAGGATGGGAGAGCACATGTGCCATTATCAAACACACAGAGGTGTGAATAAGAAGCAAAGGTAACAGATATTAAGAACTAAGCTTTGAAGATACTGATATACCTTGAGTCCAGAGAAGGAGCTAAGATTAGAAGCTGGGAGGGCATAGTTGGGTTGGCGTGTGCATTCACTCTCGTTTTCTGCCCTGACAGAGTGTCTGCACGCTTTCACAGTTCCTCCAATTCCTCAATTTTATTCAAACTGTGTCCCTCAGTCAAGGTGCCTCCAGGGACCTTGGCCACCCCCTTGATTGTGCCATAAACTCATCCCTCCTTTTGCCTTTCTCAACTGTTTTCTCCCATGAACTCTACTCTTTATTGCCTCTCTCACCCCTGATCTATCACCTCTATTGCTCTAGTCTATCAGTTACCATGTCTATATTTTACCACAGGTAAGCACCTCTTCTAACTGATAGTCATTTAAAAAAGCATTTTGCAGCATTTCTACACCATGCCTTGTAATTGTTACTCGATTTGCTTTTCACGGCTCTCAAAGGACGAATCCCATTTTCCATGATAGCATATTTTACTATCCCCACAAAAAGAGAATGAAGCAATTTGATTTGAACATTTAGAACTTTTTCCTTCTTCTTAAAATTCCCCAGTATCATTACCATTAATTACTCTACCTTTCTTGTTTCAAAAAAAAGAAGGAGAAAAAGAGAGAGAAAGGTATTTTCCATTCTAAAGTTTAGTCACCTGCTTGTGCTTTAGCTACTCTGGACCTACATCCACCAAACATTCTCCTTTTTTTCTATTAAACCTTAAACTTTGCCTTGCCCGTGGCTCTGTACCAAGTTGTTCAAGTTTTCTCCCTCCTTTCCTTTGTACACAGGCACAAAGACTTCCCTTGATTTTAGCCAGCTTCCCTTTGAGGCCATCACTTTTTCTTTCCCTTTAACCACCTGCTTTCTTACAACAGTTTTACATAATGTCTTCTCTTTTCTCTCCTTAGAAAATCAACATAACAGAAATATTTTCCCTTCTAACATTCTCCTCATTTTAACTGCACGTTCTCATTATATCAGCAAGTAAGATTGTTCCTATCTTTTCCATTTGTTCTTTCCATGTTTTCAGGGCTTTGGCATCTCTCCTGACTGAAGTGGGAATTGTCATGATAAAATATGACAACATAGATAGCATTTGAGTTAAAGAGAAAGGAAACATATGGTTAGTTGACAACACACATATTTCACTTACACCAGGACTACACTGGAGAAGCCAGTTCTCTCAACTATGGTCACTGGTTTTATACAAGATCAAGCTAATTCTTTTTTAAGTCAGTTTGGGAAATGACTTTGAGCAAATGTATTTATTCTCAGTATATTTTCAACAGACAGTTTTGTTTCAAAAAATAATCTTTTGGCTGTTCTTCTAGACAAAGCTGATTCACTAATAGGTATTTTAAGATCTGATCTGCCCATGGCATAAGCATACAGCTGTTGGGCCAACAGGTCTGTAGTTAGTAAATGAGGCAAAGGTCAATTTAAATGTCTTTTATGTAGTATTTAAGCCTGGAAAGAACCTGGACAGAACAAAGAAGACCCGTTAGCGCAGCAGCAATCCCAGGTGGGGATGAGTCCAAGGGCTCCTGACTTCTTCCCTGAGGCTCTAAGGCTCAGCTTCTCTACTTATTTTTCTTCTTATTTGAAAAGCCTCAGTGACTTTTCATTTTCTTTTTTTAATCTTTTGCCACAGGGGAGAAGCTCCTTTAAAATATATATATGTGTGTATATATACATATACACACACACGTGTGTGTATATATACACATGTGTATATATGTATACACACATATATATTTTTCAGGAAATATATATACACACATATTTTTTGAGGAAAAATTATATACATAGAGTTACAATTGTTACTCAATTTGTTTTTCATGCCTCTCAAAGGATGAATCTCACCTAATCTGCCTGAAGTGTAATTTTAATAACTTTAATGCTCTTTAAGCAACGCTTTAGAGATTCAGATCACTTTCTTGATGTGAGGTCGTCTGCAGCGTGTGGCTTCTGTGGTCACCACAGAGTCAAAAGATGGTGAAGAAGGCATAACCGCTTCAGAAGTGACACTTTATTTCTTTGTTCCTTTTGTAAGAATTAATCTCATGGCCCTGCCTGGAAGAAAGACAGCTGTAAACAGTTGTTCTGTTTTTCTTTCTTGTTTTGAGACAGAGTGTCACTCTGTCACCCAGGCTGGAATGCAGTGGCGTGATCTCTGTCACTACAACTTCCGCCTCCCAGATTCAAACAATTCTCCTGCCTCAGCCTCGCAAGTAGCTGAGGTTACAGGTGCCGGCCACGACGCCCAGGTAATTTTTGTATTTTTAGTAGAGATGAGGTTTCACTATGGTCAGGCTCGTCTTGCACTCCTGACCTCAGGTGATCCACCTGCCTCAGCCTCCTGAGGTGCTGGGATTACAGGCATGAGCCACCGCACCCAGCCTAAAAATTATATTTTAATGTGTATGTTTAAAGTATGCAGCATGATGTTGTAGGATACATATAGACAGTAAAATGGTTGCCATCGTGAGGCAAATTCACACATCTACCATCGCAGAAAGTTACACCTATTTTTTGTGTGTGTGTGGCAAGAGCAGGTAAGATCTACTCATCTAGCAGGAATCCCACATACCGTACAATTTTATTAACTCTAGCCCTCATCTTGTGCCATAGCTCTCTAGACGCTCATCCTGGTACTGCTACTTTGTATTCTCTGATCTGCGTGTCCCTCCTTCCTTCCCACTACCCTGTCCACTGTTTTATTCTCTATCTCTGTGTATTTGACTTTTTTAAAAAGAAAAATCCCACTTAGAAGTAAAATTGTGCAATATTTTTCTTTCTGTATCTGGCTTATTTTACTTAGCATAATCTTTAGCATATACTTTCTCTCTTCTCTTTATTACCTCTCCTGTGAAGAAAGGCCTCCTCTAACTTGCAATAAAAGATTTTAAGAGTATCATTAAGAAAATGTATTATTACCTCCAAAAAAGTTAGGATATCAGGGTAGTAAGACTCCTAGAACTATAAAAGGTTCATTTCTTAATCTATTTTACTAAAGCTTATTCAAATAATTAAAGTAGCTGGGAAGAAGTTTTTGGTGAAAAACCTCAATTCACTTATCTCCTGTAGATAATAAGTTTGTCATTTCCCTTAAAACTTTACAGAACTCATTCAATACATTCCAATTGCTTTTTTCTTCCTAGCAAGATATCATGACATTGGCTCATTGGGTTTTTTTTTTTTTTTTTTTTTTTTTTTTTTATGGAAACCTCTTTGATTATTGCCCTGTGTACACTTTTCATTTAGAAAATTATTCATTGAAAACATTTTCTAGGGTCAGACCCAGTGCTGCTCTTCTTTCTGTGTTCTTATACTAGGAGAATTTGCCCACTCCCTAAATTTCAAATTCCATGGCCACCTAAGTATGTGACCCTAGCCTTCATATTTTAGATAATTCACACTTTTATGTAATTTTTTTCTCCATAAGATCAATATGTGTAAAATGAGACACCATTCTTCCTTGATTAGTGGGGATTACAAAATTATAAATTGTGATCCTTAATGAGAACATTGATTGAAACCTTTTAATAAAGATATTTATTAAAAATACTTACTCCTGGCTGGGTGTGGTGACTCACACTTGCAATGCCAATAGTCTGGGACAACTAGGCGAGGGGATCACTTGAGGCCAGGAGTTCCAGACCAGTGGGGGCAGCATGACGAGACCCTGTCTCTACAAAATAAAGATAAAAATAATTAGCCAGGCATGGTGGAGCGTGCCTGTAGTCCTAACTACATGGGAGGCTGAGGCAGGAGGAACACTTGAGCCCAGGAATTCTATGATCACAACACTGCACTTCAGTCTGGGCAAGAGAATGAGACCCTATCTCTAAAATAAAGTAAACTATGATAAAATAAAACCATTTACTCCCATAACAAAGGATATTTTTGTTCCATGTGGACGGCGGGAATGTCTGAGGTAAGTCAGTGCTGGGGTTTGGCTGTGCAGCCCCCAGTCTCCTGTACCCTGAAGCCGCATCAGGTCACACCCTGCTGAATGCAGCCCGTGTGAAGTGGGTTTGCCAGGGTGAGAAGTAGCATCGTGTTAGCGAACCAGCTTTTAGAATAAAATGCTCCTGCTGTTAGGTAGAGAGACTACTTGGAAAGTCAGAGCATTTTTCCCAAGGTTACCTCTCTATTATTAGAAAATAAAAAATAAAAAAAAAACTCTTGCACATTTGCACCAGATTGAAAGTTAATAGAAAGTTCATCCTCTAGACGTCTCTTTAGGTGAATCTGCCATATATGCTACAAATTAGATTCTCTCTTCAATTTTCCTTGTCTCTTCTAAGGATATTACCATTTTTCCAATTACTTTCACTCAAAACCTTGGAGTTCTCTGTGACAGATCTCTCTCCTTTACTCACTATGTCAAAAATTAAAAATGTCTTGCAGTTTCCCCTGACACCTTCCAAATCCCAGCCTCCAATGATTCATTTTCATGCCACTCAGCAAACCAGTTGACTGGATTTCAAGAATGTTGTTCCCACACCGCAACTCTTCTCTAATTATGGCACCAAATAGGAATCTCTCAAGGAACATGTCACTCCTCGGCTGAAGAATCCAAATTGTGTCTCTGTAACATTTTGAAAGCAAAACCCTCCTTTCAAAGGTCCACATGCTGTCCATTGGTCCTTATTTTCCATCTTATCTCCCCCTGTTTTCCAATGTGAATGTGAGGTTTCTACTCTGATATGACCACTGTCTTTATTCTCCTTGAATTCAGCGTTTTCTCTTTTTCATTAAATTCACTTCAGTTTTATCTCATCTCAAATTTGAAGCTTAGACAACTAGCCTGGTTTTCAACAGTCTCTCATAGCTTCCAACTGTGGTATTAACCCCAGCCGGGTTCTCGTTAGGCACTAAATTATTCCCCTAAGATAGTGCTAGTGTTACCCAGTGAAAAGCTTGCCTGAGCACATGTACTTTAACCTGGGATCCGCTGGATACTGGAGGTTTCAGTCCCTTGTATCGTATTTGCTGATGACCTTCCTCTTGAGCCCTATCTGTTGTTTTTGAAACCGCAGCCTGTTCCTTCTCTTTACTAAATTTGATCACATCTAAAAATAAAATTCCTTTGAGTTCCTCCTTCTCATCCCAGCTTCTGAGCCTAATCTAGAAACATGATTCTACCCTACAACTGTTTCTGATGTGAACTATTTTGGGCATAATTAGTCAATAGGATGGTATGATTGTTTTCCTGTAACTGACCTAGGCTGAAGTCTTTTGAACAAACTGGATACATTGAAAACAAGACACAACAAAACCCTAATGTGTTAGTTAAAGTCTGAAGCAACACATCAGAATGAGATGAAGTCAGATTAAGAGTGGGTTCCTAATTCAATTTAGATACTAAGTCCAAGGCTAAAATTTGAGACTAAAATCTTGGTAAAATTCCTTTAACATAAATCTTGTACGTCGGTAAACTCTTTGCTTTTTGTGTTTGTTTTTGAAAGCAAGAAGCATCCATTTTCCATGTATGTGTCTTCATAAGTCCTGGCACAGAGTGTAATACCCCTTCACTATTTTATATTTTTATATTATTTATCTAAGGTGGATGTTTTTAATCTGTAGCCTGCAACAAATTCTGGCTATCTGATTGTTTTTGTAAATAAATGTTATTGGAACACAGCCATACCCATTTAATTACATACTATTGTTTACATGTTGTCTGTGGCTGCTTACCCTGGATTGCACAGTTGAGTAGATGTGACAGAGCTGGTGTGGTTGCAAAGTCTAAAATTTTTTCCATCTGGTTCTCTAGAGAAAAGTTTGTCTATCCCAGATTTAAGAAGACACTATGACAAAAAAATCTGTATACCTTTGGCCTTCTGAAATTGAAATGATATGCATCATGAGGCAACAATTTTGAGTTGGCAAGTGTAAAATGAATAACAGTGCAAATAATCACTTGGGAACCAAATCAAATCTTTCCTCTTCCATCAGGTTTTCCTTCCTATCATCCCCACAAAGTTAATTGCCCCCCACCTTTGTGCTACAACATGTTGTTGTAACAATGAAAACATTAATGATTGTTTATGTATGTGGCTTCCTAATTAAATTATGATCTTTACAGGGAGAAGGAGCATATTATATTTATCTTGACTCACTCTAATGCCTACAATTGTGGTGTGTAGGTGCTCAATAATTTCTCATTGCAAGAAAAGGTGAGTAGATGGTTTTTGTAAGTAAGAAATTGCAGTCCAGTGAAAAACAGCTTTTAGCATTGCTACTTATTTTATTCCCTCGAAATTAATACTTATTTTATTCTCTTGGAACTTTGAGAAATATTCTCAATAAATGGGCTAACCATGCAGGGTTAGAGATGATGATGCAATCTTACTTTTTAAATTTGTTTTAGAGACAAGGTCTTGCTCTGTCACCCAGCCTGAAATGCAGTGACTTAATCCTAACCCACTGCAGTCTCAAACTCCTGATTTCATGTGATCCTTCTGCCTCAGCCTTCCAAGAAGCTAGGATTATAGGCACACGCCACCATCCCTCACTAGTTTCTTTTTTTTATTTGTATTTTTTTGTAGCAACAAGGTCTTGCTACATTGCCCAGGCTTATCTCGAATTCCTGCCCTAAAGCAATCCTCTTGCTTCAGCCTCTCAAGGTGCTGGGATTATAGGTGTGAGCCACCATGCCTGGCCATACAATCTTATTTATAGACATTACCTGAAGAGAAGACACAGGTTGAAATCACTAATAGTTTCGTGATAAAAGGTTTTAAAAGGCTTGTAGATAACTTCAGTTAATTTAATATAGGATAATGGTAGGATATACCTGTCCTACTTTGAAAATAGCAACTTGTCTTTTTGTCAAGCAGGTTGACTGTAAACATCAAAAGCAAATTACTGTTTGGGATTGAATATTGTTCAATCCTAATTGTAGAAACCTAATGTTCCTATAAATTGGGCCATGTGTCCAATCTTAGTCACTTTCCATTTGTTTCCTTGTCTATTTCTTTATTTATTTAACCATCAAGGATGGATTAAGTATCATGTATCAAAGACTGGATTATGTGCATTTACTTAAAAAATTATCCAAAAAGTCTGTGAAGTAAACATGTTTAGTTTTCATTTTTAGGTTGGAAACCCTTATAAAATACATAATTTCCTGTAGGTATAGTGGCTAGAGAGAGATCAGATCTTACTATCATCATGTGGTTTTTGCTATCATTGTCCATCAAGGTAAATTCAGTTAATTCATTTAATCCTACTGGAAAGGTACATGTCTCCTACTAGCTCATGCTCATTACTCCTTAAACTGTAAAATTGGTATATTATTTTTACTATCCCTGTTATAACAAATTAACACAAATTTAGTTGGTAGAAAAGACACAAATGTATTATCTCACAGTTCTGGTAGGTGGGAATGTTGGATATAGTCTGGCTCAGCAAGGTCCTTTGCTTGGAATATCATAAGGCCCAAATCAACGTTCCTTGATTCCTACATTCTTCTGGAGGGTCTGGAAATTAATCTGCTTCCAAGCTCATTGAGGTAATTGGCCGAGTTCAGTTGCTTATTCTCCTAGCTCTGAGGTCCCTGTTTCCTTGCTGGCTCTTGGCTCGGAGGCCATTTCTCCCTGTTTCCCTGCTGGCTGGCTGCTGACTGGGAGGCCATCTCTGCTCCTTCAGGTGGGCTGTGATCCCCTTTACTCGTCTCCCCCTCTTTAAATGAGCACTGACCAGAAGAGTCCTCATGCTTTGCATTAACTCTCCAACTTCCTCTTCTGCGGCACCCTTCTTGCAGCCAAAGAGAGAAAGGTCTTTGTTTTTAAGGGCACGTGTGACTAAATTGTGCCCACTTGGATCATTAACAAAAACCTGCCTTCCTTAAGGTTCATAGCTTCAGATGACATCTGCAAAGTCCCCTTTGTTATGTAAAGTAACATTTTCACAGGTTCCAGGGATTAGGGAACATCTTTGGCACAGACATCTTTGGGGGTCATTCTGCCTACGACATTTGGTAGGACTCCTTTCTTAAAGAATTCTTTGGACTCAGGTATGTATGTTAGAAATGACTTGATTGTGCTGTAAGAATAAATGACCTCAAAGTCTTATGAAAACATAGGTTTATTTCTTGTTCATGCTTCATCAAAGTTTGGTTCCTGTTCTGCTCTGCATCATCTTCTCTCAATGTAACACCCAAGGTGGCAAAGCTTCCTTTATCTGGAACATTGTTAGTAACCATGGCCAAGTTAAAAGGGACAAACCTTCTGCCCAGAAATGACACACACACATCGCTTCTCACATGTCATTGGCTGAGGCATGTCACATTTTGCATACCCACCTCCCCCATGAAAGTCAAGGCAAAAAGGAAATTTTGATATTTGGTGCAAAATAATATAATCTACCCTAAAAAACAAGCTTCTTATCATTGCTAAATCTTCTGTTGAAGACTAGTATTGTCAATCTACACAATTCCTTCCTATTAGGTGAGAATACATAGTGTTACAAAGGAATCTTATTTCTAGTACTGAGACTTTATGTAGAATATTCAGACCATTCATAGCAAACCAGTACCCAGGGGATAAAACAATGAAAGAAATAGAAAGAAAGACTTCAGTAAGGACACCAAAGAAGTCCAGAGTTACAGACATGTTGCAAGTAACAACAACATGGACATTATTGTGCTTATATTTTATGAAGTCCTAAATAAAAGCAAAACCAGAAAATATCAAAACATAATTGAGAAAATGCTGACAATCCTCCAAATTAAAGACATTTTAAAATGTTAAGGATTAGAGTTGAGTTGTTCTATGTTATCCGAATAGTCTTCCCATTTTAACTTTTGATATCAAGACAATTGCTCTAATCTCAAATAAATACTAGTTTTTCTTTACAGAGGGAAAAACAATCCAAAAGGAGTGACTTAACATTTACTTAACACCTCCCGTGAGCCTTACAAATGGAAGGAAAAGTTTTTGTTTGCTCTTTCTGCTTTGCACCAAGCACAGCTGGTATTACTCAAACATTGTGAGATGATTACTGTCTATTACAGTCCAGTTTAGTAGGGTGGCTGCAAGATTCAGACCTATGTGTCTGACTGTAGGTGGCCATGAGAGGAAACCACTGAAGGAAGGAGCTTCTGTGTATCTTTGTAATAGACAATTGATGTTCTACTAGTATGTGGAAGACCAGGTTGTTGTGGAGGTTGCAGAGATAAATACGCAACTGTCCTAGACTTTGAGAAATATTTTTCTCTCTACTATCTTGAAGTCTTTGGTAGTTAATGTCAATTGAGTTACTACCATTTTGTGGATCATTGTTATATATTTATTAACTATTATCTTCTTGTGAACATGCAGGAAAACCTGGCTCAACTGTTCCCTCTTTTGACATGCTCTCTGCCTCCCTTGTCACTCTGAGTGATGAAGACTCACATCTTCTCTGCTCCTTTAGGACCATTTATCAGTCGCCTATTGTAGCACCTTTGTCTGACTTGTGAGGTTATACATACTGTTATCTCCCTGCCCAACCCAGAGTGTGAGCTCTTTGGCACAATCTTGGAATCAACATCTAGTGCTGGCAAAATACCTTGTACTTAAAAACAGCAATAGCAACAACAACAATGTTAGTTTCAACTGCCTTTTTTATGGAATCAAATGCCACATTAATGCAGAATTGCAGAGATGGTGGCCCATTTCTGGAGGCACTATCAAATCAAAAGGATTACTAAGTATAGGTCATGATTAACTCTTCGAAGAGCTACATAAGATAGAGCTGAATGCCAAAAATAGGGGTGCAACTGGCCAGGCGTGGTGGCTCATGCCTGTAATTCCAGCACTTTGGGAGGCTGAGGCGGGTGGATCATGACATCCTGGCTAACACGGTGAAACCCTGTATCTACTAAAAAATAGAAAAAAAGAAAAAGAATAGCCGGCCGTGGTGGCTGGCACCTGTAATCCCAGCTACTCGGGAGGCTGAGGCAGGAGAATTGCTTGAACCCGGGAGGCGGAGGTTACAGAGTTGCAGTGAGCGGAGGTAGCGCCACTGCACTCCAGCCTGGGCAACAGACCGAGACTCCGTCAACAACAACAAAAAAGAATAGGGTGCGATATTATGGCCTCTTCCTTTTGGGGCCTTACAGAATAAAAGCTGCAAAGTAAATTCAGAGGTTGGCAGGCCGGGCTAGTGCAGAAACGATCTCTTGTCAGACGTTCCTGATGATACTTAGCGTTGTATGCACTCCAGGATTAACGAGTGTCCAGAGAGTAGGCACATGCAAAGACATGTTTCTTCAGACAAAGTCTCTCAGCTTGGGATTCCCAGGAAGCACATCTCCAGGCAGAGAGTTTATGCACTGCCGTTTTATTGGAGAGTCCACCAATCGCAGGAAGCAGAAGTGAGAGGTGAGAAAAGTGAGAGCCAATACAAATGCTTTTTACTAAACTGAAAACTTCGAATGTGACTGACTACGTAGTCCTATGGCACCACAAGGGGAGGACCATCGCTCAGGAGAGCAAAGGAGAAATAATGTGTCCACTAACCCACCCTCTTTTCCAATTTGGTAAACGTTCACCCTAGGAGATGCTAGCATCTCCAGACTTCCAGACTTCACGTGCAGCAACAGGCATAAGCCCCAGGCAGAGTCCTGCAGCGGCCTTGAGAAGGAAGAAGCCCCTTGGTGGGTGAGGCGTATGCCACGCAGGCAGGGCGCCAAGGTCTGCTAGACTGCATCTGTGAAGACAATTAGAGCACAATCCGAGTAGAACGAGAGAGAGCAAGGCCAAGGGCATAGAAGATACATGGAATCCGCTTTGGCATTTCACGGTAAGAGCTCGCTTGTTCATGCCTGTTTCTGTGCGTGCTCATGCAGTCCATGAGTAGGAATCCTTTTCCAAACCCTCCAGCATTTCTTTTCTTTTTATTGAGAGGAGTCTCGCTCTGTCACCCAGGCTGGAGTGCAGTGGCGCGATCTCGGCTCACTGCCAACCTCTTCTGCCCAGGTTCAAGTGATTCTCCTGCCTCAGCCTCCCCAGTAGCTGGGATTACAGGCGCATGTCACCACCCCCGGCTAATTTTTGTATTTTTAGTAGAGATGGGGTTTTGCCCTGTTGGCCAGGCTGGTCTCAAACTCCTGACCTCAAGTGATCTGCCTGCCTCGGACTCCCAAAGTGCTGGGATTAAAGGCGTGAGCCACCGCACCCAGCCCCTCCACCTTTTAAAAACAGAAAATTTAACTAGACTTCTGAAACATATTTCTGAAGAAATAAGTTGTAAGTGTAATGCTTAAGGCAAATAAAGTTTAATGCAATTCTAGTAGCAATATCTGAAGCTCTTTAATTAGTGGAAATGAGCTAACACTTTTCACTTGGGATAAGGTCCAAGAGTAACTTCTTTAAAGACTAAACAGTGAGAAAATAGTTCATGTATGAAAATAAAATGTCTGATTACCTATTTTAATTTGGGGTCTGTAAGAAAATCTTGATTTTAAAGGATAATTGCAGCCATAGGTGTATGATAATACTGTCATTTAAAATCATTATGATAGGGAAAACTAGGATAATGGATTCAGAGTGGTGACAAATCACAGGTCACAAAGTGCTCTGTGTCTTTTAATTCATTTTTTCATGAATTATTGAGTGCATATTAAGTCACAGGCACTGTTCTAGGCTCATAATATTAACGATAATAATAAAATATGGGCCGGACATGGTGGCTCACTCCTGTAATCCCAGCACTTTGGGAGGCCAAAGCTGGTGGATCACCTGAGGTTAGGAGTTTGAGACAAGCCTGATCAACATGGTGAAACCTCATCTCTACCAAAAATACAAAAATTAGCCAAGCATGGAGGCCCATGCCTGTTATCCCAGCTACTCAAGAAACTGAGGCATAAGAATTGCGGGAACCCAGGAGGCGGGGGTTGCAGTGAGCCAAGATCATGCCATTGTACTCCAGCCTGGACGACAGAGTGAGACTTTGCCTCTAAATAAATAAATAAATAAATAAATAAGGCTGTGTCTTAGAATCTGATTGCACACTCCTGTGGGAGAGCACGTAAATAATTAAGCAATTATAAACCAGCATGGAAAGTGATACAGTGAAGATGATGAAAAGTCTGGGGATCGGTGGATGGAGCACCAATACCAGGCTTTCCAAGTGTGGTCTCTGGAGCACCAAACAAACAGACAGACAGAAACCTGAAGGAGAGTTGGAGATTGGCAGCCAATGGCATTGGAGAAGGGGAGATGGGAGGTCTCGTTGGAGAGGAAGCCATTTCAGAACAATGTGACCTCAAAAAACTGCAAACGCACATTGGGGCTGGAAATCCGAATAGGAGTTGTATCAGGAAGGGCAAGCCATGAGGAGCTTTCATGCATGAAGTCGTGAGTCACTGGAAGATTTCAAGGAAGAGAATGAAACAATCGGATTTGTGACTTTGACAGATCACTTTGACAGTTCAGTGGAGTGAGATGGGAATCAGGAAGATTAATCTCTGTAGCCCAGTAAAGAAACAATAAAGTCTTAAACTGAAGTTTCAACAGTGGAAATAGAGAGAAGTGATTTGTTTAATGAGAATTCATATCACTTGGGGACATAAAGAACTGAATTTGGAGAAAATGAGCCAAAATTATTCCCAAAATTCTGGCTTGAGCAACTCAGTGGGTAATATTACTTTTCACCAAATACAGGCTATAGGAAGAGATACAAGTT
>NW_012101643.1:776598-780494 GCF_000951045.1 Mandrillus leucophaeus | reverse complement strand
TTTTCATCTTGCTACTTAGTTCACTAGCAAAATGCATTTAAGATTCATCTTTGTTATGTAAATCAATAGTGTGTCTATTTTTTGCCTACTATAGAATTCTGGCTTGAGCAACTCAGTGGGTAATATTACTTTTCACCAAATACAGGCTATAGGAAGAGATACAAGTTCAGGGGAAGGAAAGGGAGTGTGGGTATGAAAGTAAGAAATAGGATAATTTAGAATAATTTCACTTGTTTAATCATATTTAATAATTACTTGTCAATAGAGTAAACAAGGGTGATTTTCTCAGTACATTTAAAATAAAATAATTAATTTTTATATGGCTCTACTAGTAAAATTGATGTTGACGTGAAATAGTCTTGAAATTGTCAACCATTTAAATCCATGCAACTTTTAAACATTTAAACCCAATGTTTGTCATGTATACACAAGTGATTCTGAACTGCTATTCATTTTCCATAGCTTTCTAAACAGATGTTGAATTGTATTTTTGCTGAATTATTTAAACTTACTTATTGTCTTGTGCAACACCACCACAGTGATTTTCTTGTCCTGCAACACTTATTAGAATTGATGTAGCTCAAAATCAGATTTAATTTTTGTATTTATTGCTGGATCTTACCTGTGGCCATTATTACTAGGATGTTTTAGTGGTGATTTTTAATTTTATTTTATTTTATTAATTAATTTTTTTTTTGAGACAGAGTCTCGCTGTGTCACCCAGGCTGGAGTGCAATGGTGCGATCTCCGTTCACTGCAAGCTCTGCCTCCCAGGTTCACGCCATTCTCCTGCTTCAGCCCCCTGAGTAGCTGGGACTACAGGCGCCCGCCACCACACCTAGCTAATTTTTTTGTGTTTTTAGTAGAGATGGGGTTTCACCCTGTTAGCCAGGATGGTCTTGATTTCCTGACCTCGTGATCCACCTACCTCGGCCTCCCAAAGTGCTGGGATTACAGGCTTGAGCCACCATGCCCGGCCTTTAGTGGTGATTTTCTATTTTTTTGTTAACACTCTTGCTCTTCCTCTCTCTCTCTCTTTCATATATCTGTATGTGTCTCTTTCTCTCTGTCTTCTCTATATGTATTTCATTTTTTTAACACTTCTTTACTTTCTAGTGATATATTTTTTTCCTGCTGCAGTTCTGGAATCAGTCACTTCACTTGAGCCCTGGTGCCTTTTGCTGGTGAGTGGTATTTAAAAGCAAAGATCCAGGCACCTGGTGTGCTCACTGCTAGAGTGGCACTGCCTCTATCCTCTCTCAGTGAAGAAAGCTGGGACACACGTGTAGCTAAACTAACTCATGCATACACGCATAACTATATCTGCATCTATGTGTTGACATATATACTTCAAAATATGAGTCCATATTAAGACCTCTGACCACAATTTAGCACTGCAAAGTTCATTCTAGCCCTTCTCCTTTTTTATTTGTAGCTTCCTTCTTCAATAATGAGAAACCTGGCTTTATTATTTATCACATCTTTACTAATCTGTTCAACTCTAGTGTACAACTAAAGCAGTTTCAGAATTCTTAACCAAAACCCTTGTGAGAAACACATTTATCAACTAGGATACAGTGTTTGTGTACAGTTCCTTTTTTTCCTTAGCCTTACAGTATCCAGTCAAAAGAGCATTTTTCCAGAGTTAATTACATCAGTTTCTTCCTCCTGCAGCCCCCTTAAGTATGATCATGTGGTTCATTTGTAAGACAATTTCTTCACATTCTGGTAAATTTTTAAATTAACGTGTAATAAAATTCACTTGTTGTGGTGTTCAGGTCTGTTGGTTTAGACAAGTGCATAGAGTTGTCTATCCACTGCAACACTTCAAACAACAATTTTGTTAAAATCTCTGTGTTTTATATAAAGATGAGGTTTCACTTTGTTGCTCAGGCTGGAGTACAGTCGTGCAATCATAGTTTATTGTAGCCTCAAACTCCTGGTTTCAAGCAATCCTCCTGTCTCAACCTCCTAAGTAGCTGCAGACTACAGGTGTGCACCATCATGCCCGGCTCAAACAAAGCAATTCTATCACCCCAAAATTTCTCCTTTGCTATTCTTTTATAGATTATCTCTTGCTTCCATCCCCCAACCCCAGCAACCACTGATTTCCTTGGAATAATTCTTCCTTTTTTAAAGAGTGTCATATAAAATTGAATCATATAATATGTGGTTTTTTCATCTTGCTACTTAGTTCACTAGCAAAATGCATTTAAGATTCATCTTTGTTATGTAAATCAATAGTGTGTCTATTTTTTGCCTACTATAGATGTATTAACAGTTTGCTTTTCCATTCACTAGTTGAAGGACATTGGGAGTACTTTAAAGTTTTGTCAACTATGAATAAAGCTGCTATAAATAGTTGGGTAAGACTTTGCGGGAACATAGATTTTTATTTCTCTTGGTTATATAGTTAGGTTTGGTATTGCTTTTCTACAGATCCTTTGAGATTTTCTATATAAACAGTCATGTTGTCTGTGAATAGAGAATTTTGCTTTTTCATGTTCTTATCTGTATGATTTTATTTTTATTGTTTATCGCATTGACAAGAAATTTTAGTACAATGTAAAATAGGAGTTTAGAGAGAAGATTTCCTTCCCTCATTCCCAAACTTAATAGAAAATTTTCAGTCTCACCATTAAGTATGATGTGAACTCTAACTTTTTAAAATTGTATTTTGTAGATATCTTCATCAGATTAGGAAGTTCCCTTCTATTCGTAGGTTGCTACAGAATTTTGTTTGTTTTACCAGGAATGTTACATTTTGTCCAGTGATGTTTCGGCATCTGTTGAAATGGTCATTTATTTTCTTCTTCAATAGTCTGTTAGTATGGTGAATTAATTGATTGATTTTTTGAAAGTTAAAGCAGGATGGTTTAAGTTTACTGTTTTTGCTTTCTTACTTTCCATTTGCCTCTCAACAGATTGCTGTCTGTCATCCATACCTCTCATGACACATAGCTCTCTTGCTATGCTAATGTTCTTCATTTTGTATAACGTTTTCACTCTTTATTTTACATGATGTCTATTAAACATGGCCACCTTCTAGAAATATACTTTCCTGGTTTTCTTTTTTTGTTTTATGGTCACTGCTCCCAATTTCCCTTGTCCTCCTAGAGATGTGTGCCCCCTTGGATTTCATTTTCCTGCTCTATCTATGTATCTATTTATCTGTCTATTTATTTTATCTGCAAGCCTGTGTTTCCAGTAATCATATACAATTAGGTGACTGCCAAATATAAATCCCCAGTCTAGAACTGTCTCTGGCGAGATCTATATCCAACACATTTACCTGCATATTATTTTGTAATTAATGTGTATAACCAAATTGACCATGTTGCTCTGCCTCAATTCTTCAAAGCCCCTTACTACTTTTAGCCTAAAAGTTATTAACCTGTGAACTCTAAGCCCTATTTAACCTTTCAGATTTATGTCTTGTTTCTTCCCTAGCTATACTGTTAGCTTAATTATATGGAATATTATCTGTTTCTAGATCAAATCATATTATGCTTTGTCATGACTCTGAGGCTTTGTACATATTGTTTTCTCTCTGTGTAATGCTCCTCCCTCTTTAAATTACTTCTCATTTTTCAAATATTAGCCTATTTCACCCTTTGTGAGGCCTCATATCTACGCCTCTCTTTACTGTTCAATGTCAGGCCACTGATGATTTGCTCATCTGTGCTTTCATATAATCTATTCACAACCCACACTATTATGCTGTAATGTTGTAATTATTTTACATGTTGCTTTTTTTTTCACACCCTTCTCCCTATACATACCTCTTGACTATTGGATTTTGATAGCAAGGACTAGATATTGATCCTTTGGCACCTATAAAGGCCCTGATACATAGTTGGCAATAAATCCACATTTGTTGAATGAATAGTCTTAGA
>NW_012101643.1:773487-776548 GCF_000951045.1 Mandrillus leucophaeus | reverse complement strand
ACCACTGATTGCCTTGGAATAATTCTTCCTTTTTTAAAGAGTGTCATATAAAATTGAATCATATAATATGTGGTTTTTTCATCTTGCTACTTAGTTCACTAGCAAAATGCATTTAAGATTCATCTTTGTTATGTAAATCAATAGTGTGTCTATTTTTTGCCTACTATAGATGTATTAACAGTTTGCTTTTCCATTCACTAGTTGAAGGACATTGGGAGTACTTTAAAGTTTTGTCAACTATGAATAAAGCTGCTATAAATAGTTGGGTAAGACTTTGCGGGAACGTAGATTTTTATTTCTCTTGGTTATATAGTTAGGTTTGGTATTGCTTTTCTACAGATCCTTTGAGATTTTCTATATAAACAGTCATGTTGTCTGTGAATAGAGAATTTTGCTTTTTCATGTTCTTATCTGTATGATTTTATTTTTATTGTTTATCGCATTGACAAGAAATTTTAGTACAATGTAAAATAGGAGTTTAGAGAGAAGATTTCCTTCCCTCATTCCCAAACTTAATAGAAAATTTTCAGTCTCACCATTAAGTATGATGTGAACTCTAACTTTTTAAAATTGTATTTTGTAGATATCTTCATCAGATTAGGAAGTTCCCTTCTATTCGTAGGTTGCTACAGAATTTTGTTTGTTTTACCAGGAATGTTACATTTTGTCCAGTGATGTTTCGGCATCTGTTGAAATGGTCATTTATTTTCTTCTTCAATAGTCTGTTAGTATGGTGAATTAATTGATTGATTTTTTGAAAGTTAAAGCAGGATGGTTTAAGTTTACTGTTTTTGCTTTCTTACTTTCCATTTGCCTCTCAACAGATTGCTGTCTGTCATCCATACCTCTCATGACACATAGCTCTCTTGCTATGCTAATGTTCTTCATTTTGTATAACGTTTTCACTCTTTATTTTACATGATGTCTATTAAACATGGCCACCTTCTAGAAATATACTTTCCTGGTTTTCTTTTTTTGTTTTATGGTCACTGCTCCCAATTTCCCTTGTCCTCCTAGAGATGTGTGCCCCCTTGGATTTCATTTTCCTGCTCTATCTATGTATCTATTTATCTGTCTATTTATTTTATCTGCAAGCCTGTGTTTCCAGTAATCATATACAATTAGGTGACTGCCAAATATAAATCCCCAGTCTAGAACTGTCTCTGGCGAGATCTATATCCAACACATTTACCTGCATATTATTTTGTAATTAATGTGTATAACCAAATTGACCATGTTGCTCTGCCTCAATTCTTCAAAGCCCCTTACTACTTTTAGCCTAAAAGTTATTAACCTGTGAACTCTAAGCCCTATTTAACCTTTCAGATTTATGTCTTGTTTCTTCCCTAGCTATACTGTTAGCTTAATTATATGGAATATTATCTGTTTCTAGATCAAATCATATTATGCTTTGTCATGACTCTGAGGCTTTGTACATATTGTTTTCTCTCTGTGTAATGCTCCTCCCTCTTTAAATTACTTCTCATTTTTCAAATATTAGCCTATTTCACCCTTTGTGAGGCCTCATATCTACGCCTCTCTTTACTGTTCAATGTCAGGCCACTGATGATTTGCTCATCTGTGCTTTCATATAATCTATTCACAACCCACACTATTATGCTGTAATGTTGTAATTATTTTACATGTTGCTTTTTTTTTCACACCCTTCTCCCTATACATACCTCTTGACTATTGGATTTTGATAGCAAGGACTAGATATTGATCCTTTGGCACCTATAAAGGCCCTGATACATAGTTGGCAATAAATCCACATTTGTTGAATGAATAGTCTTAGATAATCTTGAGTCCTAAAAATTTCAGCACTGTAGGTTTAAATCAGACCTTTGTATAGCAAATATTTGCCAGAATATAACCAGCAAACTAAGGTGGGAGGTTCTGGCTGTATGCTGAAAAAGAGAGAAAATGTCAGTGACAAGGTGGAGTGTTGAGGGCTAAGTCCAACCTTAAGAAACATCACATAAATCTGGGTCAGATGAGGGCTTTGTAGGAATTGAACATCACCATGGAAAAATTTTTCAGATAAAGAGGGCACCGGAAATGTGATGGGGTTCTGCCAATGGAGAATAGTGTAGAAGATGTCAACAGCATATATACGTCAATTTAAAATGACTGTTGCTCAGCTAATGGCTTCCTATATCATATTCCTCTATGACAAATTTCTGGAGGCTACGAGTATGAAATGACTCACATCCTAAAGATGAAGTACCATTTCTAATGAACCCTTGATGACTGATACATCGTAAAATCGATGCTGCATTGCAATCCAACTTCCTTCTTGCAAAAGTTTTGGAGGGTCATTTTTTAAACTTTACCCCTTATGACCAAAGAAAGTTAAACTTTTGGTTTAACTTTTAAAATCTATGTTTTAAAAAAATACAATTTAAATACAGAAGTCACTTTGGAAAGCATTTGCTTAATTAAATTAGGCCGTAGGCCAAAGACAAAATAAGGGTCAAAGAGCTCAGACTGGAAAAGAAGCAAAGCGTGAATCAGCATCTAATTTATAATCACACTTGAAAATCAAGGTCATTTTTGTTCTGGTAGTATGAAGGAAGCTCTGGGTTTCAATAAGAACTGTAGTAGAAACCTCTTAACTGTCTTCCACTTAATCTACTTTCTGGAGTAACTGACGCTTTGTATTCCCTGTTTAAAAGGTAATGACTGGGGCCAGTGACACACTGAAGCTTATGACTATGCCCCAAAACCGGGGTTAGCAAATATGGCCCACGAAGAAAATCTGGCACACTGCCTGTTTGGCTTTTATTTCATTTTTTTAAAAATTGTGATGAAATACACATGAGATTTACCATCTTAAACATATTATGAATAATATATTCATAATATTGAACAACCATCACACCATTTATCTCCCACTTTTCATTTTATAAAACTGAAACTCTGTATCCATTGAATGATGACTTTCTAATGCGCCCGTCAACCACCATTCAACTTGCTGTCACTGTGATTTTGACTACTCTAAAAACCTCATATAAGTAGAACCATACTACAGTACTTGTCTTTTTGCGACTGGCTTATTTCA
>NW_012101643.1:772888-773437 GCF_000951045.1 Mandrillus leucophaeus | reverse complement strand
AGTGTATAATTCTATATGCTGCTGAATTTGGTTTTCTAATATTTTATTGAGAATTCTGCATTGATCTTCATAAGGGATATTGGTCTATAGTTTTCATTCTTACGATGTCATTGTCTAGCTTTGATATGGTAGTACAGGACCTGTCTCTTATACACATCTAGATGTGTATAAGAGACAGCAATTAGCATAGTGTCCTCAAGATTCATCCATGTTGTAACGTGTGTCAGAATTCCCTTCCTTCTTAAGACTGAGTAATATTTCATCATTATGTATATGCCACATTGTATTTATTTTATTCCTTCATCAACAGACACTTGGGTTTAATTCCATGTTTTAGCTACTGTGAATAATGCTGCATGAGTGTACACATTTCTTCAAGATGATGCTTTCACATCTTTTGGGTACATATCCAGAAGTGGAATTACTGGATCCTATGGTAGTTGTATTTTTAATTTTTGTTTTGTTTTGTTTTTTGTTTTTTGTTTTGATATGGAGTCTCACTCTGTCGCCCAGGCTGGAGTGCAGTGGTGCCATCTTGGCTTACTGCAA
>NW_012101643.1:770358-772408 GCF_000951045.1 Mandrillus leucophaeus | reverse complement strand
TCTTGGCACACTTGTCAAAGATCATTTGACTGTATATGCAGTAGTTTATTTCTGGGATCTCTATTCTATTCCATTCCGTTGGTCTATATGTCTGTCTTCATGCTAGTACCACACTCTCTCGACTACCCTAGCTTTGTAGCTTTGAAATCAGGAAATGTGAGTCCTCCAACTGTTTTCTTCTTTTGAGATTGTTTTGGCTGTTTGGAGTCCTTTGGGATGCCATATGAATTTTAGAATGTGTTTTTCTAGTTCCCCCCCAAAATATATGGGATCTGGATAGGAATTTCATTGAATCTATAAATTGCTTTGGTAATATTGATATCTTAACAATGTTAAATCTTTCTATCATGAACATAGTGTTTCCATTTATGTATGTCCTCTTTAATTTCTCTTAACAATTTTTTTCTTGTTTTTTTCCTTCCTTCCTTCCTTCCTTCCTTCCTTCCTTCCTTCCTTCCTTCCTTCTTTTTTTCAGTTTTCATTGTGCATATCTTTCACCTACCTGGTTAAATTATTCTTTTTTGATGCTTTTGTAAATGAAATTCTTTTCTTAATTTTGGGGGGGTTGTTTATCGTTACTCTATAAAAATCCTACTGACTTTTGTGTGTTGACATAGTATCCTACTACTTTTTTGAATTCATTTATTTGTTATAACAATGTTTGTTAAATACTTAGGCTTTTCCAAATACTAGATTTTATCATGTGCAAACAGAGATAATTTTATCCTTTTCCATTTGATGCCTTTTATTTCTTTTTCTTGCATAATTTCTCTGACTAGAACTTTCAGTACTGTCATGAATAGAAGTGACAACATAAAGGCATGTTTGCCTTGCTCCTTATCTTAGAAAAAAAATTTTCAGTCTTTCACCATCGAGAATAGTGTTCACTGTGAGTTTTTCACAAATGGCTTTTTTTATATTGAGATAGTTTTCCTCTATTCCCAGTTTGTTGGGTATTTAACACTCATGAAAAGGTGTTACGTTTTGTCAAATGCTTTTTCCGCATCAGTTGAGATGATCATGGTTTTTGTTTTCTTCGGTGTAATAACGTGGTGTATTACATTAGTTAATTTTCCCGTATTGCATCTTCCTTCCATTTCAGAAACAAACCCCACTTGGTTACAGTGTATAATTCTATATGCTGCTGAATTTGGTTTTCTAATATTTTATTGAGAATTCTGCATTGATCTTCATAAGGGATATTGGTCTATAGTTTTCTTTGCTTGTTTTTCTTTCTTTCTTTCTTTCTTTCTTTTATTCTTTCTTTCTTTTATTCTTTCTTTCTTTCTTTCTTTCTTTCTTTCTTTCTTTCTTTCTTTCTTTCTTTCTTTTTTTGAGACGGAGTCTTGCTCTGTTGCTAGGCTGGAGTGCAGTGGCATGATCTCAGTGCACTGCAACCTCTGCCTCCTGGGTTCAAGAGATTCCCCTGCCTCAGCCTCCCAGGTAGCTGGGATTACAGACACACACCACCAGGCCTAGTTAATTTTTTGTATTTTAGTAGACACGGGGTTTCACTGTGTTGGCCAAGACTGTCTTGATCTCCTGACCTCGTGATCCGCCCACCTCAGCCTTAAGGCACCACCACGCCTGGCCTCTTTGCTTGTATTTGATTTGACTTTGGTATCTGGGTAATACTGGACACAGCATAAGTTAGGAAGTGTTCTCTTTTTCATTTTTTTTTTTTTTTTTGGAAAAGTTTAAGAAGGTTTCGTGTTATGTTTTTCTTTAAATATTTGGTAGAATTCATCAGGGAAGCCATCAAATCCTGGGCTTTTCTTCGTTGGGAGATTTTTGAGTATTGATTCAATCTCCTCACCAGTGTAGATCTTTACAGATTTTATATTTCTTCATGATTTCATCTTGATAGGTTTTATGTTGCTAGGAATTTATTCATTTCGTCTAGGTTATTCAATCTGCTGGTATACTTGTTTATAGTTCTCTCTTATAATCCTTTTATTTATGTAGAATTGATAACAATGCATGTCCCACTTTCATTCTGATTTTGGTTTAATAATTCGAGCCTTCTTTTTTTTTGATTAGTTCATGTGAA
>NW_012101643.1:767632-770308 GCF_000951045.1 Mandrillus leucophaeus | reverse complement strand
TTTTTTTTTTTTTTTTGGAAAAGTTTAAGAAGGTTTCGTGTTATGTTTTTCTTTAAATATTTGGTAGAATTCATCAGGGAAGCCATCAAATCCTGGGCTTTTCTTCGTTGGGAGATTTTTGAGTATTGATTCAATCTCCTCACCAGTGTAGATCTTTACAGATTTTATATTTCTTCATGATTTCATCTTGATAGGTTTTATGTTGCTAGGAATTTATTCATTTCGTCTAGGTTATTCAATCTGCTGGTATACTTGTTTATAGTTCTCTCTTATAATCCTTTTATTTATGTAGAATTGATAACAATGCATGTCCCACTTTCATTCTGATTTTGGTTTAATAATTCGAGCCTTCTTTTTTTTTGATTAGTTCATGTGAACTAAAGTTTTGCCATTTTTTACATCTTTTCAAAGAAGAAAATTTTGTTTTATTGATTTTTTTATACTGTTTATTCTCTACTTCATTCATCTCTGCTCTAGTCTGTGTTATTTCCTTTCTTCTACTTGCTTTGGGTTTAGTTTATTCTTTTTATAGTTCCTTAAGGTGTAAAGTTAGGTTGTTGACTTGAGAGCTCTCTTGTTTTTTAATGTAAGCATTTATAGCTGTAGATTATCCCTTCCACTGTGTTCCATATATTTTGGTGTATTTTCTTTTCATGCCTCTCTAAGGACACTGCACCAAAACAACAGAGTTGAGTTATTGTGTCAAGGACATTCTTGCTCTCAAAGCCAAAAGTAGTTATTTATGAACATTAACAGAAAGTTTGCCAACACTTCCCCTAGAAGATTTCCACTTTATGAAATGTATGAGGCAGTTACGTTGTTCCTAATCCTTAATATCACTTGTGTTTGCTATTGGAGGCATACTAAGTTAAGTAAACATTAAAGAACCTGATAGTACATGAGTGCAACAATAAAAACTGTTATTATTTTAACAAAATAAGTAGTGATTTAGAAAAATACAACATAAGCAATTGTCTAAAATATTGATATTAAATTAGGTATAAAATCATGTTAAAAAGCTAAGATTTTAAGATTCCTTTACAACTTTCTCCTATTTTCACTCCATACCATAGATAGAAGCTGAAAATTGTAAACAATACATTATAGATACAATTTGTTGGCACGCACAAGAATAATGTGGAATTCAATTAATAGAACTATAGTCAATGAACAAGCTTTGGCCTGTGATTATCGATTGCCTGGGTCAATGTTTATGTTTAACATCAAAATATCGTTGGTTTAGGCATTAGGGGAAGTTTATTGAGCACTAATAAGATAATAAAATTATCCACGGAATTAACTGTGCTCAAGAATAAAATTTGAAGGTGATTAATCTGCATTGAATGTTAAAATACGACTAAATGAGAGGTTCTTCCCTTCCTAAATAATAAAATAAAAATCAAAGCAGAATAAAAAATTATAAATTATAAATCATAGTAGCCACTGAAATTCTATGCTGAACTCACAACTTATAGATTTTTTTCTTTTTTTGTATTGTTATTGTTTTCAGAAAAATCACTAAATCTTAAGGCTTCTAAAACTTTTTATTGTTCATCTTTACCAGTTTTCTGTCCTCACAAAAACAAGGATGAATTGAATCTAGATTATTGAAAGATAATTGTATCCGTCCTGTTTTCACACTGCTATAGGGAACTGCCTGAGACTGGAAAGGCAAGAGGTTTAATTAACTCATAGTTCAGCATGGCTGGGGAGGCCTCAGGAAACTGACAATCATGGTGGAAGGGGAAGGGGAAGCAGGCACCTGCTTCACAAGGCAGGAAGGAGAAGTGCCAAGCAAATGGGGAAGAGCCCTTTATAAAACCATCAGATTTTGTGAGAAGTCACTCACTAGCATGAGAATGTCATGGGAGAAACCACCCCCGTGATCTAATTACCTCGACCCTGTCTGTCCTTTGACATGTGGGGATGATGGGAATTATAATTGAAAATGACATTTGGGTGGGTACACAAAACCTAACCATATCAATAGTCATAGACTTACACATTGTGTAAAACACTTGAAGAAAAAATAATTTCAGTAAAAAGTTATTTCTAATTAGCACTTTCCTGTTTTTTTTTTTTTTACCCGCGAAGAACTAAAAAAAATTTATTTATTTATCATAAAATATAGCTGTTAATTTAGCTAGTTTAAGAAGCCCTGGAAATGTTGAAAAAGATGCTATAAGTATGAATGTCTGAGATATATAATTTTTAAAGTAGAAGAAAATTCTTACAGACATATTAAAAAGTCATCAAGATACAACACTTTGTTTACTTTTGTTACATTAGTGGAGAATGAAATTCAAATAAATTTGTTAAATCTTATAGAAAACTTGGGCTGAGGTTGAAAACTACAGAAAATTCTACATTACAAAGAGATAATCAAGAATGTAATGTTACTAATCTCACATAAACTGGAAGTTCCATTTACAGAAATGTGGCACACAATAATATATTGGTGGTAATACTTTTTTTTCTAAAATTAAGAATGAAGTTGGAATCACGTAGTTTGTGATAGAAACAAATCAAAGTATGGAAAGTCATTAGAAGAAGAGGAATTTAAAAGAGGATGAGGAGAGACCAAATAAGGTAAAAGATTTATAAATTAGGAGCTGAAGACAGTCCAGATATCACTTTATTTTAAATTGAACAAGAACACAAAGCAAGTCAATAATA
>NW_012101643.1:738059-767152 GCF_000951045.1 Mandrillus leucophaeus | reverse complement strand
AAAAAAAAAAAAAAAAAATTGAAAACTATTTTCAGTAAAATGCAAGGAATACTAACTATAAAATGATAGAACCTTAGACTGAGTAGGGACTTTGTAAGTCACCTAACTCAATCTACCATATAGTAGTGTCAATACAATCCCATTTAAGTGCTGGCTCTTGAGACTGCGTCATACTTTACTAAGGACTTTCCAGAGGGGAAAGAACCACTGGGATTAGCCCCAGCCCAAAGGATTGAAGGAGAACAAGAAGTCAGATTCTGGGAATGCAAATATTAATATCAAATACAAAGACAGGGACCATTCTGAATGGGAACTGGAGCCAGGAGTGAGAAACCCAGAATATTTGGAAGAGAAAAGGAAGACTCTCTTGCATTGGATCACAGAGACTTTGTGACGGTGGTTCACGTTTGTTACTCAATGGGCACATGGGCATCTGGATATTCTGGGCTGGCTTAAGGAATCTCAAATCAGAGTAGACGAATGTAGTGGTTTCCTTCATTACATCTCTAAAAATCACGCAGCCTCTGCTTTGACACTTCCAGTAACAAAATCACAGCGTTTACCCCTTCGTTAGGAAGCTCTTTGTTACACTGACCCCAAATTCTCATTTTGACACCCCTTTTACCTGTGAAGAACTAAAAAAAAAAAGTTATTTATTTACCTTAAAATATAGCTGTTGATTCAGCTAGATTAGGAAGCCCTGGAAACACTGACAAAGATGATATAAGTATGAATGTCTATCAGATAGACCTGAAATCTGTACTTATATTTTACCCTTTGTATAAACACTCTTGCCTATACTTCAGTTTCTCTATATATTATAAAGAAATGAAAATCATAGAGTTGTACCTTATCAGATGAAGTAGAATTATTACTTATAATAAATTATAGCAGATATTATTAGAAGTCAGTCAAACTGTCTCAGATTAAGCTAAAAGTTCATAATCTTTTTTTTTTTTTTTTTGAGTTGGAGTCTCGCTCTATCACCCAGGCTGGAGTTCAGTGGTGCGATCTCAGCTCACTGAAACCTCTGCCTCCCGGGTTCAAGCAATTCTCCTGCCCCAGCGTCCTGAGTAGCTGGGATTACAGGCACGCACCACCATGGCCAGCAAATTTTTGTATTTTTAGTAGAGATGAGTTTTCACCATGTCTCAAACTCCTGATCTCAAGTGATCTGCCTGCCTCGGCCTCCCAACGTGCCATAATAATTTTTTGCACTATGCAGTATGCACACACTGCCACTGCTCAGAAAGCTAAGTTTCTCTCATCCTGTATATATGCCGCTGAACATTTGGGCATATTGATTTCGCTTGAGTCAATATATAAAAAGCCCTTAGGAATATTAGTTTGTCAAATCCTATTAAAATTCAGAATTTTGATGTGGCTATCAAGAAAGTTAATATGATGAAAATAATTGAGGGCATTTTGTCTGGATAAATAGAGAGGAAAATTTGTCTTCAAATATTGAAAGATGAGTCAGATGAAGAGGAATTAAATGTTAAAGTGTCCTTAGCATCAGAGGATAAACATGATAGTAGGATATCTGGGTTTAATAACATATCATGTTCTCTTACCCTCTTTGTACATTTGAACAGCACATGTCCTCTCTGAACTTTATATTTCTAGTTTGCAAAACAGAAACTAAAAAAGATTCATGCCTCAAAGCATTGATGAAATAATGTACTTGAAATTGTTTAACACAATGTAAGTGTGCTTCCTTGGGCGTCACATGGCTTCTCTAAGCACGTCTTTCTCATCTGCCAAATATTTGTTCCTTCATTCATGCACCTTTCTAGCACCTTTCACCTCACTGAACAATGCGCTCTGTCTCCTCAAATCACAGAGACCACCATTTCCTCCTGTGTTTTCAGGAGTAGCCTGGGACAATGGCAGAAATCCTAGCTCCTGCTGTGATTTTTTCTTGGGTTACTAGTTTCTAAGGGACGAGAGTAATTCTGACAACTTTTAATCCTTCATGGGCAAAAGTGGAAGTCTCTGGTATTCTTTATTGATGTATATATGTGTAAATGTATGTTTAATGTATTTATTAATAATTCCTTACCAAACGTGGCAGTGTGCTGGCATATTTGATTGAATGTGAATAAGATACAATTTTTTTTTTCCCAAAAATCTTAACATCCCAGGAAGAGAAGACCAAAACAGGCAAATACAGTAATAAGTATAATATGATGCACTATATACCAACTGGCCTATGTCACATGTAAAATTATTTGCAAAAGGAGTGCCACAATGTCCCTTGAGTGAAGAAGATCTTGGAGAAGCCTTCAGAAGGAGGTGATACATTGGATACAGATCTTGACACACAAAAAGCATTTTACCTGATGGAGAAGAAATGGAAACTTTTCCATTAAGCCTTCCCCAATCCCTTCAGTCAGAATTTGCTACTCACTCTGCTGTATTTTGTTTTCAGATTTATTGTATCAATTATCCATGATGACTTTGTAGTGTAACTGTGTAGGTGGATCACTTTATCACCTCTATAATAGCAGGCTCCTTCAAAGCAGGAGCTAGAGTGAAAGTGATTCATCTTCACTCTCCTTCCAATCTGAGTGTAAAGTCCTCTTAATCTAGTAATGCATCTTCTGCCTTCTTGCCAAATGCAACAAATCTGAGAAAATAATATTTAAGAAATGAGACCAAAACTGGGTGTTGAATTGAATTGGGGAGAAATGATTAGGGAAGGATTAATAGCATAAAATGTCACTAAATTGCAGGTCAAGTCTCATTATAATATGCTTGAAGGGAATTGGCCAAATTTTCTGTATTGTATTGTATTTTGTTATATTAAGAACTACTTGAAATAAGTAGATCGGTGATAGATTTTTGGTATTTTTTTCCTAACCCAGGATGTTTAATGTTGTAGTATTTGTTTGAACTGGTTTGATCTGCACAAAACTTGGTTATTTATGTGAGATGTTTTCTAGAAAAACAGACATATGCTTGTAATGACATGAGAAGGTTGGAAAATGAGGTAGGAGTTCCCTCTAGCATCCTTGAGGGAATTTGGAGGAGGAGTTATCAGGAAAAACATACATACAACTATAGCCTTCAGTTTGTCTAAACTTTGAAGTTCAGGAAAAATGTAACATAAATAAATTAAAAATGGGGGAATTACAGATTCGAGTCCTAACAGAGCAGGAAAATCATGTGTTAGGCTTAAAACTGTAACTCACCAAACATCACAATCAGTAAATATTTAGAAATTAGTGCATTTTAGCTAATAAAATGATGCATACAGTTTTGAACAATAATCAATAATGTGATTAATATAGGGGTATTATAACTTTGTTTTAGTGAGAGAAGCGGTAGTAGGTTGAATAATGGCTACATTAAAATACCAAGTCTTAATTTCTGGAAAGTGTAAAAATTCCCCATTGTTAATTTTTACATTACATTTTTAAACATTTTACATTTATAAACATTTTTATACATTTTACTTTTATAAAACTCACATTCTGAGTTTTATAAATTGAAGATAATGTGAACAATTACAATCAAAATATTAAGATTAAATTTTAAACAACACTGTGTAACATAAACATCAGTAATATTATAGGCTTTTATTATGACACTTTTGATATAGAGAGTCATTTATTGTTTCGTGAGTGTGTGGTTATCAGTATGGGATTGGATGAACTGAAGTTTAGATCGGGGAAGCTAAAATGGCCTATAGATCTGACATGAAACTCTCCAATGAGAAGCCTACCTTGTCCTTTTTAGGGCATATTCTTGAAAAGTTATGTATATGTTTAATATTGTCAATCAAATCATGTTTCAATTGTCTCGTGGTTAAATCTGGGGTAAAATGTCAAATATATTGACTATTTAATTTTCACTAACTATATTGTCATTTGAAATTTTATATAAAAATTTTAGGCATAATTAGGAAGATAGATATTTTCATACTTTTGATCTAAGTTTATGAGAATGTTAGTCTATCAAAATGGTACCATTTTAACTAGCAGTTCAATAAACACCTCTAAGTTACAAAATGGCTGTCAATGAATTTGTTTTCTATGAAATAGTTTATTAGAAATCACTTTTATTCCATAGTCCAGGATTAGTTTGAGATATCCAGCTGTGCATTGTTTAAAGGGTTCAAAGCGGACCTGACGTCCTAGGGCTGATAATGCACAGGCTGGTCTTCATAGAGAGGAGGTGGTCGGTATGAAGAATAATGGTGCTTCTACTGTGTTAGCTTGGTATACTTTGCGTGGAATAGGTTGTTTTAATCATTTAACTGATACACGTGTTTGTTTTATTATTATTTTTCCCTTTTTCAACTTTTATTTTAGGTTCAGGGTGTATGTATGCAGGTTCGTTACATGGGTAAATTGCAGGTAGCTGGGATTTGGTGTACAAATGATGTTGTCACCCAGGTAGTAAGAATAGTACTTGATAGGCAGTTTTTAGACCCTCACACTCCTCCCAGCCTCCATGCCCAACTAGTCCCTGGGGTCTGTTGTTCCCCTCTTTGTGTCTATGTGTACTCAATGTTTAGTTACCACTTCTAAGTAAGAACATACAATATTTGTTTTCTGTTTGGCATAAATTTGCTTAGGATAATGGCCTTCAGTTGCATCCACATTGCTGCAAAAACCATGATTTCATTCTTTTTTATGATTATGTAGTATTATATGGTGTATATGCCCCACATTTTTTTTATCCAGTCCACCAGTGACGGGCATCTAGTTTGATTTCATGTCTTGGCTCCTGTGACTAGCGCTGTGATGAATATATGAGTGTGTGTATATTTTTGATAGAACAATGTATGTTTCTTTGGGTAGATACGCGCAGTAATAGGATTGCTGGGTCAAATGGTAGTTCTATGTTAAGTTCTTTGAGAAATCTCCAAGTTGCTCTCTACAGTGGCTGAACTAATTTACACTCCCTCCAGCAGTACCTAAGAGTTCCCTTTTTTACACAACCTCACCAGCATCTGTTTGCTTTTGTTGTTGGTTCTTTGTTGTTTGTTTTTGTTTTGGCCGTTTGATAATAGCCGTTCTGACTTATGTGAGAGGACATCTCATTGTGGCTTTGATTTGCATTGCCCTAATGATTAGTGATGTTGAGCATTTTTAAATTTGTTTTTTTGGCTGTGTGTATGTCTTCTTTGTAGAAGTGTCTAGTAATGTCCTTTGCTCATTTTTTTCAGAGGTTGTCTGATTTTGCTTGTTAAGTTTCTTATATATTCTGAATGTTATACCTCTGTTGGATGCAAAGTTTGCAAATATTTTCTCTCATTCTGTAAGTTTTCTGTTTACTCTTTGATAGTTTCTTTTGCTGTGCAAAAGCTCGTTAGTTTAATTATGTCCCATCTGTCTATTTTTGTTTTAGTTGCAATTGCTTTTGGAGACTTCATCATGAAATCTTTGCTAAGGCCTATGTCCAGAATAATATTTCTTAGATTTTCTTCTAGGATTTCTGTAATTTTACGTTTTCATTTAAGGCTTTAATCCATCTCGAGCTGATTTTTGTATATGATGAAAGGAGGGAGTCTGGTTTCAATCTGCTGCATATGGCTCATCAGTGATCCCAGCACCATTTGTTGAACAGGGAATCCTTTCCCCATTGCTTGTTATCATTGACTTTGTCAGAGATCAGATGGTTGTAGGTGTATAGCTATATTTCTGGGTTCTTTAACGTGTTTCATTGGTCTGTATGTCTGTTTTCGTACCAGTACCATGCATTTTGGTTACTGTAGGCTTAGAGTATAGTTTGAATTTCGGTAGTGTGATGCTTCAGGCATTGTTCTCTTTGCTTAGGATTTCTTTGGCTATTTGGGCTCTTAGTTGGTTCCATATAAATTTTAGAATAGTTTTTTCTAATTCTGTGAAAAATGTCATTGGTAGTTTGATAGGAATAGTATTAAATCTATAAATTGCTCTGAGCAGTATGGCCATTTTAACAATATTGATTCTCCCTCAAGAGTATAGAAAGTTTTCCATTTGCTTGTGTCATCTCTTATTTCTTTCAGCAGTGTTTTGTAATTCTCACTGTAGAAATTTCTTACCTCTCTGCTTAGCTATATTCCTAAGTATTTTATTCTTTTTGTGGCTGTTGTGAATGGGATTGTGTTCTAGATTTTGTTCTCAGCTTCGATGTTATTAATGTATAGAAATGCTACTAATTTGTGTACATTGATTTTTGTACCCTGAAACTTTACTGAGATTGTTTATCAGTTCTAGGAGCCTTTTGGCAGAGACTCCAGGGTTTTCTAGCTATAGAATCATAATGTCTGTAAAGAGAGGTAGTTTAACCTCCTCTCTTTCTATTTAGATGTCTTTTTTAAATGTATCTTGCCAGGTTGCTGTAGCTAGTGAGAGGTGAAGCCAGCTGGGCTTCTGGGTCAGGTGGGGACTTGGAGAACTTTTCTAACTAGAAGATTGTAAACACACCAATCAGTGCTCTGTGTCTAGCTAAAGGATTGTAAACGCACCAGTCAGCACTCTGTAAAAATGCACCAAGCAGTACTCTGTAAAATGGACCAATCAGCACTCTGTAAAATGGACCAATCAGCAGGATGTGGGTGGGGATAAATAAGGGAATAAAAGCCAGCCACCCCAGTCAGCAGTGGCAACCGGCTCAGGTTCCCTTCCACACTGTGGAAGCCTTGTTCTTTTGCTCTTCACAATAAATCTTGCTGCTGCTCACCCTTTGGCTCTGCACTACCTTTATGAGCTGTAGCACTCACTGCGAGGGTCTGTGGCTTCATTCCTGAAGTCAGTGAGACCACGAACCCACCGGGAGGAACAAACAGCTCCAGACCTGCCACCTTTGAGAGCTGTAACACTCACTGTGAAGGTCCGCAGCTTCGCTCCTAAAGTCAGCGAGACCATGAACCCACCAGGAGGAATAAACAACTCTGGATGTGCCACCTTTAAGAGCTGTAACACTCACTGCGAAGGTCCGCAGCTTCACTCCTAAAGTCAGGGAGACCATGAACCCACCAGGAGGAATAAACAACTCTGGATGTGCCACCTTTAAGAGCTGTAACACTCACTGTGAAGGTCTGCGGCTTCACTCTTGAAGCCAGCAAGACTACAATCCCACCAGAGGGAAGAAACTCTGGACACACCATCTTTCAGAACTGTAATACTCACCGCAAGGGTCCGCGACTTCATTCTTGAAGTCAGCAAGACCAAGAACCCACAGGAAGGAACCAATTCCAGACACACTAGGACTTCCAGAACTATGTTGAATAGAAGTGGTGAGAGTGGGCATCCTTGTCTTGTTCCAGTTAGTTTTTTTAAGTAACTACAGTTGATCCTTGAACAACATGGTTTTGAATTGCATGAGTCCAACTATATGTGGATGTTTTTCAGTAAAAATTACAACAAGTGTGCCTGCCTCTCCTGCCTCACCTTCCATCTCCTCCACGTCTTCTGCCTCTGCTACCCATGAGATAGCAAGAGGAATCCCTCTTCTTCTTCCTCCTTCTCAGCCTACTCAATGCGAAGACAGTAAGAATGACGACCTTTATGATGATCAACTTCCAAATAGTAAATACATTTTCTTTCTTACAGTTTTCTTAATAACATTATCTTTTCTCTAGCTTACTTTGTTGTATATAAAGAAATACAGTATATAATAGATAACCAGGATCCTTTTTAAAAGAATAATTAGGCCAGGTTCAGTGGCTTATGCCTGTAATCCCAACATTTAGGGAGGTTGAGGTGGGCGGATCATGAGGTCAGGCGTTCGAGACCAGCCTGGCCAACATGGTGAAACCGTCTCTACTGAAAATACAAAAATTAGCCGGGCTTGGTGGTGGGCTCCTGTAATCCAACTACTGGGGAGGCTGACGCAGGAGAATCGCTTGAACCTGGGAGGCAGAGGTTGCAGTGAGCTGAGATTGCACCATTGCACTCCAACCTGGGTAACAGAACAAGATTCCATCTCAAAAAAAATAATAATTAAATACAAGATTATAGTATATAATACATATGTAAGATGTTAATCAGCTCTTTGCATTATTGGTAAGGCTTCTGGCAAACAGGAAGATACTAATAGTCAAGTTTGGGGGGAGTCAAAAGTTTTATGTGGATCTTCAGCTGTGCAAAGGGTCAGCCTTAACCCCCATGTTGTTCAAGGGTCAACTATAATTAAAATTTTCTTCTTATGTGAGATTTGATATAGTAGAGTATTTGTTTTTTTACACTGAATGTGTATTAGTATGCTAGAGCTGCTATAACAAATGCCACAGACTGGATGGCTTTAACAACAACCAAAAAATATTGTCTCAAAATTTTGTATGCTAGAAGGCCAAGATAAAGATGTCATAAAAAATTAGTTTCTTCTGAGGCCTTCTTCTTCGGCACATAGATGGCCAGCTTCCTAGTGTCTTCACATCACATTCCTGGTGTGTGTGTCTGTGTCCTAATCTCCTTACAAGAACACAAGTCAACTTGGTTTAGAGTTCAGTGTAATGACCTCTTTTAACCTTGATTTTATCATTAAAGTCCTTTTGTCCAAGTATTACCACATGCTGAGGAGGATTAGAACTTCAGTGTGTAAATTTTGGGCAAACACAATTAAACCACATGGATAGTTACCTTTGGATAAGAAACATTTGTATTTATGTACTGTAAGAGTACACACATCTACTATACAAATGTAGTTATTCATGTAAAAAGGATACTGGTTACCTAACGTTCTATCACATGGAAAAACACACTAGAAAGATAGTAGAATTTACTATGTGTTTTCCCTCCCTTTATTGTATATGTTATGGAAATGCCCAGTTTTATAAAAGACAACAATATTCTTCAGTGATGTGTTCTATAAAGAATACTTAAATCTTCATTCACCACAACATATGAACCAATATCTCTTCAGATCAAATTATCCTCGGAATTCATAGTCTACTCTATAATCAATGGTAGTTTCAACTGTGTTTCTCCCAGACTGTATTAACGTGAACAATGATACCATTTAAAGTCTGTCACCATTTTCAGGTGGTGTATTATCAATGTTTCAAAAAGAGCAAGTTGTGGCAATATTTCATAAGCCATATGCTGTTAGATACTAATACATGCTACATAAAAAATGGTTTCTATTGTCAAGTAATTTTGGAAATTCTTCGTTAAAGCTGTTTCCATGTGGAAGCATTTCTTATAGTTTTAAATGTTCTAAAGTGAAATAATGATGGAATATAACGTGGAACAGATCTGAAACTTATTTGATCATAGAAAATTTTGTGGAATAAGCATCTCAGAACACATATTTTGAATCAGGAAGTCTAGGAAGTCTTTCCGTTACTACATACGATCCCTCCCTCTTTCAGAACTTCATGGGTCTTCATCTTGTATTTATTTTACTTATTATATGATGCCTTTTATTATTAGCATCTCTGCAGGCAAAGTGATTTTGTAATTGACCCAAAGCAAACAGCTACTAAAACACACAAGCAAAATTTGAATACAAGGTTAGTGTTTTATTTCGTTTTTACTTTAAAACCCTCACTCTTTTCAGTCTACAATTAATCTGGGCTTTCAATCCAGCCTCTGTGGCATACTCCTGTGTTCTCAGCTACTTGGGGGCTGCGGTAGGAAGATCCCTTGAGCCCAGAAGTTGGAGGTCAGCCTGGGCAACATAGTAAGTCTCTGTCTCAAAAAATAAAATAAAATAAAAATAAGCATTCAAATGTGATTGTAGAGCTACAGAAATCTTAGCTTCCTTATAACTTACACTAGCTAGTTACACTAACTAGTTAATGGCTAGGTTAACACGTATGGCTTTCCTACAAAAGAGTACTTCCACACCTTGAAGAAATATTATCTAGTTATGAAGTGCTGTGTTTGCTAGGCAGCATTGCCGTTCAGATGTATTGTTTATTATCTATGAGTTTTTGAGAGTCTAAATTTAGACAGGATTTTGAGACTCGATGAACTCCAGTGATTCATCATAGATAAATTATGTAAAACCTACAAAAATTTTAAGACACAAGGTAGAAACATTTTTGAAACATGGAGGTGTTTTGTGATATAAAAGCTGTAAAACTGGGACTTTGTCTTCAAGAGACGACGATGACATGAACACTAGAATGTGCTCATTTTCTGGCATGATTCTGATATTCCTATTTGTTGACATAACATCTCTAGTTATCCACTCCACCTATTATTCAATAGTATTGCTTCAATGAACAAATATTAATGACTAGAGAAAAGAGACTTTAGTATTCATAATTATTCTCAAATTTTAATTATGTCAGTTCATATTTATTACTGTGCCTGAATTTCAGCTATGATTGAGGAAGCAGTAGTATTTATTATTACATTATGATTTCCAGTAATTTATAAGATGAGAGTTGGCCCTAAAGACTGCTAATAGTAGTATTTGTAAAAACTCACCAGAATGCTTCATTTGAAATCTAATTAAGGCAATCCGTGAAGTAATTAATATAAACTTACAGTTTTGAACAAAAAGGAAAAATGAAAACCTTTCTCAGTTTGATACCTCGTAGTAGAAGCAATTTCAGTCCTTTTCATCGAAATAGAATCTTTTGCTCAATAAAGACTGCATTAAAAAACATGAGGTTTCATATTTATTTTCTTCTATCTTCGAAGGTCCTTATTATTACACATGAGGATTTCAGTCTTCAGAATCCACAGGATCATGACAGGAAGAATGAAATAACTGAAACATCAGTTTAGACACAGGCTACGATTTATACCCTCAGCCAAAATAGCGTTTGTAATAGTTTGTTACTTGAAATTCAGACTTAAATTACTATTTAGCCACACATTGAAATGTAACAATTTAAATTGATTAAATTACAGTTAAACAATAGCATCTCAATAGCATCTATCATAAATCATTGCATATTTAAAATGACTCTGGTAAACAAGTCAATGAATATTTCTTCCTCATATTTTTCACAGCTGAAAATGGATGTTGAGGCATACCAATTCATATATGCCTGTTTCTAATAAATGAAACCTGAGAACAAGAAGTAACTTAACTAAATTAGCTCCTAAATCAACCTAGCGGTAATCTGGGTAGCTGACTGAAAATAGAGCCCCAAAGAATATTCCTGTATGACAAAAATCAAAGAGCCCTGGAAAAGAAATCAGGACAGTGGGGATCTAGTTACTGAATATGTTTCTTTTTTCTTTTCTTTTTCTTTCTTATTTTTTTGAGACACGTTCTCGCTCTGTTACCCAGGCTGGAGTGCAGTGGCACAATCTTGGCTCACTGCAACCTCCACCTCCCGGGTTCAAGCCATTCTTGTGCCTCAGCCACCCGAGTAGCTAAGATTACAGGCACGGCCTCCATGCCCAGCTAATTTTTGTATTTTTAGTAGAGACAGGTTTACGCCATTTTGGCCAGGATGGTCTTGATCTCCTGACCTCAACGGATCTGCCCACCTCGGCCTCCCAAAGTGTTGGGATTACAGGTGTGAACCACTGAGCCCAGCCCTCTTGAATATGCTTCCATTACTGATGTGAAAAGGAAAATCACTTCAGCTCCCTGAATATCAGTTCTCCATCAGTTAGATGAAGAGGATAAGGTAAAGTTTACTGATATCCAGTTTCAAAGACTCTATAATTCTTAATTGAATTTTTTTTAGTGTTCTGAGTATAGAATTCTATGTATAGCATTTAACTTTGTGGCAGGCACTCTTATAAATATTAAATGGGCACATTTGTTATGACTGTTTTTTCAAACAGGTTTGTTAAGTGAGAAATAATTCGCATATCCAATTCACCCATCTAAAGTGTGCAGTAAATGTTTTTTTGTGTATTCATAGAGTTATGCAGACATCACCACAGTCAAGTTTAGAACACTTTCATTACCCAGAAAAAAAAACCGTATACACTTTGACCGTCACCCTCATCCCAAAATTTCCCATCCCTCCCAGCCTTAGGCCACCACTAAAGCACTTCCGTCTCTATAGATTTGACAATTCTGGTGTTTAATATAAACAGAATCATGCAATATGTGGTACTTTGTAAATGGTTTATTTTTTTATGACAAAATATGTTTAAGGTTCATTCATCTTATAGCATATTTCAGTGCTTTATTTCTATTTCTATTCCTAGTTATATACCCAAAAGAAATAAAAACAAATACTGTCAAAAAGTTTTTATGTGAATGTTCATAGCAGCACTATGAATGGAAAAATAAAATGTGAGTATATCCATTAGGAATAATGGAATATTATTAGTTAGATAATTATTAATTATAATTAATAATTTAATTATAATAGTCAATGGTAACATTAACAATGGAGCATTATTTCTGAATAATGTTCTCAATGTTATTTCTGCATAATATTCTAAATAATTCCTTGTATGGATATACTCTCATTTTATTTTTCCATTCATAAAGCTGCTATGAACATTCACATAAAAGTTTTTTTGGTAATATTTGTTTTTATTTCTTTTGGGTGTATAGGTAGGAGTAGAATTGCTGGTTCATATGGTAATTCTATGGTTAGCCTTTTGAGGAAAATCTAGTCTGTTTTCTAAAGTGGCTGCACCATTGTACATTCTTGCCATCAGCATACCAGAGTTCCAACGTCACTACATTCTCATTCTTGCCAACACTTGCTATCATCTTCTTTTTGTTTATTGACATCTTAGTGGGTATAAAGTGGTATCTCACCATGGTTTTCATTTCCATTTCTTTGATTAATAATGTTAAATGTCTTTTCATTTGTTTTTTGGTCAATTACATATATTCTTTAAAAAAGGCCAATTCAAAGTCTTTGCCAATTTTGACAATTAGAATTTATGTCTTTATATTATTGAGTGGTAAGAATTCTTTATATAGCTTAGACACAATTCTCTTATCAACCATATGATTTGCAAAACTTCTCTCCCATTATGTAGGTTTTCTTTCCACTTTCCTTATGGTGTTTTTGGAAGCACAAAGTTTTTTATTTTGGTGTGAAGTCCAGCACACACACACACACGTATACATACACAGACACATACGTAAATACACACACATATATGTGTATCTACATTTGTGCCTATACTTTTGCTGTCATGTTAAAGAGAGCTTTGTCCAATCTAAGGCCTAATTGAATTTTCAATTTTCACCTCAACATGAACATGGAATAAAAAAACTCACAATACCAAACATGTGCTTCCGACTGTCAAATTAAATTTCAAGTTTACACAATGACATAAAACCTCATATTAATTTATGTATAACTTTTGGTAGTAAAATGCAAATATAGATGTCTTATACATATGCATTTTGAGATAATTTAACCATCAGTAACTTTTTATGTTTTAATTTTTTTTATTTTAGAAGTTTTAGATTCACAGAAAAGTTACTAAGATAGCAGTTTTTTTTGTTTTTTGTTTTTTTTTTTGAGATGGAAGATGGAGTCTCACTCTGTCACCCTGGCTGGAGTGCAGTGGCACGATCTCAGCTCACTGCAACCTCCACCTCCTGGGTTCAAGCAATTCTCCTGCCTCAGCCTTCTGAGTAGCTGGGATTACAGGCGCCCGCCACCACACCCAGTTAATTTATGTATGTTTTAGTAGAGACGGGGTTTCACCATGGTGGTCAGGCTAGTCTCGGACTCCTGACCTCGTGACCCACCCGCCTCTGCCTCCCAAAGTGCTGGGATTACAGGCGTGAGTCACCGCTCCCGGCCCTTGTTTTTTTTTTTTTTGTTTTGTTTTTTTGTTTTCAGACAGAGTTTTTTTGTTTTCAGACAGAGACTTGCTCTGTCACCAGACTGGAGTGTAGTGGCAGGATCTCAGCTCACTGCAACCTCCACCTCCCAGGTTCAAGCGAGTCTCCTGCCTCAGTCTCCCGAGTAGCTGGGACTAAAGGTGCCTGGCACCACACCTGGCTAATTTTGTATTTTTAGTAGAAGCAGGGTTTCACCACGTTGGCCAGGGTGGTCTCGAACTCCTGACTTCAATAGATCCACCCACCTTGGCCTCCCAAAGTGCTGGGATTACAGATGTGAGCCACCCAGCCACACAGAGAGTTTTCATGTACTTTGCACCCAGTTTCCCCTATTCCTAACCTCTAACTCAGGTGCACTGGCTCACACCTGTAATCCCAGTGCTTTGGGAGGCTGAGGCAGGAGGATTGCCTGAGTTCAGGAGTTAGAGACCAGTCTGAGCAATATAGCAAGATCTGATGTCTACTTAAATAAAAAATAAAAACCTGTCCAGGCATGATGGGATGCCTGCAATCCTAGCTACTCAACAGGCTGAGGCAGGAGGATCACTGGAGCCCAGAAGGCCAAGGCTGCAGTGAGCTATGGTCACTCTAGCCTGGGTGAAGGAGCAAGACTTTGTCTTAAAAAAAAAAAAAAAAAAAGATTCTTATATTAGTATGTTGCATTTTTCTCAATTAATGAGCCAACATTGATATAGTATTATTAGCTAATATTCATATATTGTTTAAATTTCCTTAGTTTTTATGTAATGTCCTTTTTAACAGAAAACCACACTGCATTTAGTCATCCTGTCTCCTTACGTTGCTCTTATCTGCCACAGTTTCTCACACTATTCCTTGTTTTTGATTACCTTGTCCTTTTGAAAAGTACTGGTCAGATATTTTATAGAATGATCTTTAGTTGGTATTTGCTTGATGATTTTCTCATGATTAGACTGAGGTTCTGAGTCTCTGGGAGGAAGACTACAGAGGTAAAATGCCATTTTAATCCATTATAACAAGCATACATTCTATCAACGTGATTTCTTTGTCATGGCATACTGTTATCCTTGATCAAGGGGCTGGGGTAGTATTTATCTGATTTCTCCACTGAAAAGTTACTCTTTTTTCACCTGTTCATACTGTAATCTTTGGAATAAAGTCACTATGCATGGTCCACCTATGTTCCACCACCCTGAGAGCAGAATATCCTCAGATATTTTTTTGAATTATTCTGCATAGAAGATTTGTCTGAGGCCGGGCGTGGTGGCTCACACCTGTAATCCCAGGACTTTGGGAGGCTGAGGCGGGCAGATCACCTGAGGTCAGGAGTTTGAGACCATCCTGACCAACATGGTGAAACCCCATCTCTACTAAAGACACAAAAATTAGCCAGGCATGGTGGCAGGTGCCTGTGGTCCCATTTATTCAGGAGGCTGAGGCAGGAGAATCACTTGAACGCGGGAGGTGGAGGTTGCAGTGACCTGAGATCATGCCACTGCACTCCAGCCTGGGCGACAGAGCAAGACTGTCTAAAAAAAAAAGAAAAAAAAGGTACTAGAAAGGATCTGGGCACTAGATAGACCAGTTGTGAACAAGGTGTCTTTGCTTCTAAAACCTATCAGCTGATATGCAATGATGTTTTGGTCAGTGACCAACTGCATTTATGATGATGGCCCAATAAGATTATAATGGAGCTGAAAAATTCTTAGCGCCTAGTCACATTGTAGACATGGTAATGTCTTGAGTCAATGCATTACCTTTTCTATATTTGATACATGTAGATACACAAATATTGACGATTGTGTTACAATTGCCTACAGTATTCAGTGCAATAACAGGCTGTACAGATTTGTAGCTTAGGAGGAATAGGCTTTACCGTATAGCCTACGTGTGTAGCAGGCTGAACCACCTAGTTTGTGTAAGTACATTCCATGATTTTTACACAATGATGAAATGCATTTCTCAGTGTGTAGTACTGTCATTAAGCAATATAGGACTGCATATGTATCCATATGTTACTATATTAAGCTAAACATGGGGTAATATTAAGGTCTCCAACTAAAACTCACCACCACGTTGATCATTCTAGCTGTTTTTCTTGCTTATCTGTAACCTCCCACTCCAACAGCCACAAAACATGGCTCTCACCATCTGTGACCCATTTATTTACTCAATTCTGGTGTACATGTACAGTGGTTTCAGAACTCCTTAGCCATACATCTGTGGGGAATACCCCTATCAACCATAATTGATTTCCAAAGTTGCTGGGGTCAGCACTGATTCTCTTTATTGAGGTTTTAATAGTATACATAGTAAGATCCTTTTGTCACAGTCTGCATGTCATACTGAGAACCTCCAGTCTTCTAAATATATATTTTAAATTTGCATACATTAATAGTCACCCTGTGTGTAAAGGTCTGTGTGTTTTGACAAATTCATCATGCCGTGTGTCCACCATTAGGCTACTACAGAATAATTTTCCCACTCTGAAATAATCCCCTTAGCTTCACCAAGTTAAACCGACCGTTCTTTGAACCCTGCCAAACACTGCTCTGTTTACCATTTGCACAGTTCTGTCTTGACACAAATGTAATTATGAAGGATATAATTTTTCCATACTGTCTTCTTTCAACTAAAAATAAACATATAAGATGTATCCATGTATTTTCATGACTTGGTAGCTCATTCCTTTTTATCTCTGAAAAATATTCCATTGTATGGTATACCATAGTTGTCCATTTGTAGGACATCTTTGTTGCCTCCAAGTTTTGACAATTATGAATAAAGCAGCTATAAAATTTTGCTTACAGGCGTTTATATGAACATAAGTTTTCAAATAAGTGGGGAGAATACCAAAACGTGTGATTGCTGGATGTTGTGGTGATCCTACGATAGCTTTGTAAGAAACTGCCACACTGCTTTCTAAAGTAGCAGTGAAATCCCACCATTTCTAAATCCCATTTTGAAATCTCACCACCAATTAATGAAAGTTCCAGTTGGGTCTTCACCAACAATTAATATTATTTGTTTTTTCTTGTTTTGTTTTGTTTAATGTTAGCCATTCTATGTAGTGTTATTTAATTTTTGTTTTTATTTGTGGTTTTAATGAAAAATGATGTTGGAAATCTTTTTCTATGCTTTTTTAAAATCTATCATCTATCTGTTTATTTTTTCTATTGATATCATATTGGTGATGTGGATAGTTAAATTTTTGCCAATTTTTTAGTTGGATTGTTAATTTTTTATTATGGAGTTTTAAGAGTTCTTTCTGTAGTTAATACACAAATCTTTTGTCAGATACATGTTATTCAAATATTTTCTCCTAGTCTGTGATTTTAACTTTTCATTCTCTTAACTCTGTACTTCATTTGTCAGAAGTTTAAATTTTAATCAATTCAAACATCATTTTCCCCTTTACTATTGAAATTGTTGTGTTGAATCTAAAGTCTCATCACCAAGCCCAAGGTCATATAAATAAGTTTTTTCTCCTTTGTTTTCTTCTAGAAGTTTTCAAGTTTTGCATTTTCAAGTTAATGATTCAGTTTAAGTTAATTTTAGTGTAAAGTGTGGGTTCTATGCCTAGATTTATTTGTTTGTTTTTGCATATGAGCGTCCAAGTCCAATTGTTCCAGCAGTTTTTTGAAAACACCATACTTTCTCCATTGAAGTGCCTTTGCTCATTTGTCAAAAATCAGTTGGTTATATTTTTATTGGTCGATTTCTGGACTCTCTCTATGTTCCACAGTTCTGTGTCTATTCTTTCATCAAAACCACGTTATCTTGATTTCTGTAAGTTTTACAATGGCTTAAAATCAGGTAGTGGGGGGTCTTCCAACTTTGTTCTTTCTAGGTATTGTGTTAATTATTCTTGACATTTTGTCTTTCCATACACATTTTACAATCAGTTTGTCTATATTCTACTAATAGTTTGCTGGGCTTTTGACAATGGTTGCAAGGAGTCTACAGATGAATTGGAAAGGACTGACGTTTTACCAATCTTGTGTCTTCCAATCTATTTATTAATATTGTATTTAATTTTTCATCAGTGTTTTGTAGTTTCCACATATTTATTTTGATAATGCTATATTTTGGTGCTATTGTGTATTTTATGATTTTTTTAATTTTCAAATTTCAATTATTCATTGCTAGTATATAGAGAAACAACTGACTTTTGTATATTGACCTTGTATTCTAGGACATTGTTATTTTTCCTTATTTGTTTCAGTTTTGTTTTGTTTTGTTTTCCTGGGCAGAGATTTGGGTAGGGTAGATACTTTGGAATTTTGTATGTAGACAACCATATCTTTAGGATGTTGACTAGGAGTTGTGAGAGAGGACATCATGGCTTTGTTCCCAGTCCTGAAGGGAAAGACTCTCTTACCATTAAGAATATTAACTATGACTCGGCACAGTGGCTCACACCTGTAATCCCAGCACTTTGGGAGGGCGAGGTGGGTGGATCACCTGAGGTCAGGAGCTAGAGACTAACCTGACCAATATGGTGAAACCCAGTCTTTACTAAAAATACGAAAATTAGCTGGGTATGATGGCAGGCGCCTGTAATCCCAGTTACTCGGGAAGCTGAGGCAGGAGAATCACTTGAACCTGGGAGGTGGATGTTGCAGTGAGCTGAGATTATGCCACTATACTCCAGCCTGGGTGACAGATCGAGACTCTGTCTCAATAAATAAATACATACATACATACATACATACATAAATACATAATTAAATAAACTATAAAGTTTTTATTTATTTTAAAAACCAAGTTGAGAACTTCTGTCTATTCCTAGTAGTCTGAGAGTTTTAATATGAATGGATGTTGAAGTTTTTCAAATGAATTTAATGTCAAATTATATGGTCATGAAACGTTCTTCAATGGTTTGTGGATTGCATTAGTGATTTACTAATGTTGAACCTGTTTTGAATGCCTGGAATAAATCCTGCTTGGTTATGGTATGTAATGATTGTTATACATGATTGGATTTGGTTTGATAATTTGTAAAGGATTTTTATGTCTGCATGAAGAAGAAAGATTGGTCTGTAGTTTTCTTTTTGTGTAATGTCTTTATCTGATTTTGGCTTTAAAATAATTCAGAATTAAGACAATTTTGGAATTAAGATAATTCTAGCCTCATAGAATAAGTCAGGAAGTATTCCTTCTGCTTCATTTCTGAGGAAAATTGGTATTATTTCTTCCTAGATGTCTGATAGAGCACAGCAATGAAATTATTTGGATCTGGTGCTTTTTTATTTTTAAAGCTTATCAATTTTTTATTCAATTTATTTGACAGATATAGAGCTGTTTATATTATACTTCTCCTAATATAGTTTTGATTGTTTATGTCTTTTAAGAAATGGGTCCATTTAAGTTATCAAATGTGTGGGAATATAATTGTTCATAGTATTTCTTTATTTGTCTTTTAAAAATCCTTGAAATTATTAGTAGTGATGCCTCCTTTTTCATAACTGATTTTAATAATTCATGTCTTTCTCTCTTTTCATGGTTATCCTGGCTAGAGTCTTATTTATTGTATTGATCTTTTCAAAAAACAACGTTTTAATTTTCTTGATTTTTTAAAATTGTTTTTGTTCTCAAATCATTGAATTTTGCTTAATTTTTATTTTTTTTCTGCTTGCTTTAAGCTTTATTTAGTCTTTCCCACTAGTTTCCTAAGACAGAGGCTAAGTTATTAATTTTAGATCTTAATTATTTTAAATGTATAAATTTAGTGCTGTAATTTTCTATCTAGGCACTGTTTTTGCAGCAGCTCAAAATGTTATGTTGTACTGTTGATTCCATTTAACACACTATATTTTTCTTTTTATCCTCAAATTATCTTATTTACTTATTATCTTACAATCCATATCTTATTTAGAAGTATGTTGCTTAAGGCCAGGCGCAGTGGCTCACGCATGTATTCCCAGCACTTTGGGAGGCCAAGGTGGGTGGATCATGAGGTCAGGAGTTTGAGACCAGCCTAGCCAATGTGGTGAAGCCCCATCTCTACTAAAAACACAAAAATTAGCCAGGCGTGGTGGCGGGTGTCTGTAGTTCCAGCTACTCAGGAGGCTGAGGCAGAAGAATCGCTTGAACCCAGGAGGCAGAGGTTACAGTGAGCCGAGATTGTGCCACTGCACTCCAGCCTGGTGGCAGAGCGAGACTCTGTCTCAAAAAAAAAAAAAAGAAAGAAAAAGAAAAAGGAGTATGTTGCTTAATCTCTTATTTATTTTTGGATTTTCCAAATATCTTTCTGTTACTGATTTCCAGTTTAACTCCACTGCAGAAAAAGAACAAACTTTGTGTAATTTCCATGATTTTAATTGACTGAAGGGTCCTTTATGACCCAGGATGGGCTTTATCTATATTGGTGAATGTTCTGTGCAAACTTGAGAAGAATGTATAGTCTGCTGCTGTTGAATGGAATATTCAACAAATGTCAATTACATTAAATTCATTGATAGTGCTCTTTAAATCCCCTGTATTCTTACTGATTTTCTGCTTGCTTGAATTATTGAACACTGACTAAGGGGTGTCAAAGTCTCTAATTATAGTAGTGGAATTATCAATTCCTCCTTTTAATTTTTCTCTCTTTTTTTTTTTTTTTTTTTGAGAGAAAGTCTCACGATTTTGCCCAGGCTGGAGTGCAGTGGCATGGTCTCAGCTCACTGCAACCTCCACCTCCCGAGTTCAAGTGATTCTCCCGCCTCAGCTTTCTGAGTAGCTTGGATTACAGGCATTTGCCACCATGCCCAGCTAATTTTTGTCTTTTAGTAGAGATGGGGTTTCGCCGTGTTGGCCAGGCTGATCTCAAATTCCTGACCTCAGGTGATCCTCTCACCTTGGACTCCCAAAGTGTCATGTATTTTCGCATATATATTTTGGGCTGTTATGTAGATCCAAGTCTCTCACCTATACTATTTCTTTCTATTTGAAAAACATGTAACTTTATTGTAGAAAGATCTGCTGGTGATTAATTAGTTTGTGTTAGTCTGAATACGTCTTTATTTCTCCTTTAATTTTAAAGAACAATTGCCGTAGATATAGCTATAGATCTAGGTTGGTGAGGTATTTTTTCTTTAACAAGATAAGTGTTTTATTCTACTCTCTTCTGTTTACATTGCTTCCAATAGATGTCTTGTGTAACTTCCAATTCTTTCCCTTCTTTAGTTAACATTTCCCTCTTCATCTCAAAATATTCACTACTGGTATTCAAATCACACCTATGTTGCACCTTTTAAAATTGCTCTGAAATTCTTTCATGTTCTATCATGTTTTCCCCATTCATTTTTTTTCTCTTTGCATTTCTGTTGAGGACGTTTTTTATTGACCCATCTTCAAGTTCACTGACTCTTTCCTTGGTCCTGTCAAATCTACTAATGAGCCTGTTAAGGGCACCCTTTATTTCTCTTAGGATACTTTTTATTTCTAGTATTTCCTTTTGGAACCTTGTTAGAGTTCTCATCTTGATGTCTGCTTGCATTGCCCATTTGTTTTTAAACTTTGTTAATTTTTTTTGTTGTTGTTAGAGCCCCATATTAGTTTATTCTCACACTGCTAATAAAGACATACCCGAGACTGGGTAATTTATAAAGAAAAAGAGGTTTAACAGACTTACAGTTCCACATGGCTGGGGAGGCCTCACAATCATGGCAGAAGGCAAAGGAAGAGAAAATCGTGTCTTACGTGGTGGCAGGCAAGAGAGAGCGTGTGCAGGGGAACTCCCCTTTATAAAACCATCAGATCTCATGAGACTTATTCACTATCACAAGAACAGCCTGGGAAAGACCTGCTCCCATAATTTAATTACCTGCCACTGGGTCCCTCCCATGACATGTGGAAATTATGGGAGCTGCAATTAGAGATTTGAGTGATTATATAGCCAAACCATATCCAGCCCTTGACTGATTAATCATAATTTAAAATATGTATCTGATAATTTCATCATCTGTGTCATAGCTGAGTCTGGTTCTGAACCTTTTCTGTGTCTCCTGATTTTTTTTTTTTTTTTTTGGCCATTTAGCAAGTCTTGTAATATTTTTAATACTGTTTAGTTAATAGGAACTAAGGAACTGAGGTACATAGGTGAATAGAGTGGGGACATCTGTGAATTTGTCTAAGATTTAGCCTGTATTTAGTATCAGATATAGCTAAGGTGCCGGGGGTCTCATCTTTCTCTAATGTCCCTATTTGTGTTCCCTTTCTTACCTTTCAGCCTCCCTAAGTACTCTTCATCCAAGAATCTGTGTCCTGCAGCTCTTTCAGCTGTAATCTTGTTTTATTATACTGAAGGTCTGTCACTGTGGTGGAAAGTTGTGGTGGAGGGGCAATGTTTTATCATCTTATGAGTAATCTTGGTCTTTTAATGGGCCTGTGTCTCTGGTCTATAACCTTCACACATGTTTCTCTGGTGATTTTTGTTTACTTGTTTGTTTCATTTTGGGATCCTCATTCCCTCCACTCTCTTCCCATACTGCAGTCTTCCCAATCTATTTCTATGAATCTTTGCCTTCCCGTTGACTATGTTTTTATCCTTCCATAAGAGAGACAGAAAGGCTAAAGTGGACAGGAGTAGTAGGAATAATGGATAATCCTTGGCCAAAGTCATTTACCCTAGAAAGAAGGCCTTTGTTAAGGAGAAAGGTGAGATATGTTTCACAATGATTACTTTTTCCCTCCCTCTAGCACAGCCAGGAGGTGAACTTTGTTCTTCACTCTGAGAGCCTGGTGTGGTTCCTGGAGTTAAAACCCATGGAAATTTGGCCTACAAGCCTATGGTCCTCTGGAGGCTCTCACTTTCCACATCAGTCCACTTCCAGCAATTTATCATACCCGTCCACTTCCAGCAATTTATCAGAATTACCATTTAAGTGCTCCTACTGGTTCATGGCTATGGTAGCTTAATTCCAGTTAAGCAAATCTCATCTGTGTCTCTCTAGATGCATCTGTTTCCGCAGATTTTGGAATGGCTATTTGCCCTGCAATCTCATTTCTTTGATAGGTCCATGATAGATCCATGATAAGCCCAGTTCTTTTTTTTTTATAAGAAGGGATTATTTACAAGGACTTTGAAGCTAAGACTAATAGTACCACCAATGACTTTATTTAAAAAATAAGAGAGCAGTAAAGATAAGGTAATATGTATTCTTGATCCTCAACAAGATAGAAAGAGACATAGAAAGAGAGATAGATAAACACATACACAGAAAGAGAGAGAGATCCTTTAAAGACTATGGTACTTTAAATACTAAAACACTAGACACCACAGGCTTAATCAGGCTTCATCATGAAGTCATGATTATTTGTGGATATTAATAGAGTAAAAGGTGAATAGCTCATAAAGAGTTAATTGATTTAATGAATAGAAATATAACAACAGGGATATACAACATGTAAGTCAAAGACATAGGCAGATGAGATATAATAATACAAATAAATAATTTTTATATTCTACCTCTGTTGATTTGATGGACACACTGTAAGTTGATCCCTGATAATTCCTTTTTCCTAGTGTCTACATTTGATTGTAATTCCTTGCTATTAATGTGAGTGGATTATGTGACTTGCTTCTAACCAGTAATATAGATTAATAGTACAGGTGATAAGATGCCACTTCCATGATATCTTATAAAAAAAAAAATACTGTCTTTGCAGACTGGTGGGACACTCCCCTGCTGAATCTGAAAAAGCAAGATACTATGACATACTACATACCACCTATGCAGAGGAACATGTGACAAGAAACCATGGTAGTCTACTCCAGCCTTAGGCAGGACCTGAGGGTGGCCCCCAAGCAACAGTTTGCAAAAAGCAGGGTGCTCAGTACTACTGAGGAAATGAATTCTTCCAATTCCTTGGTTTAGCTTGGATCTGGATTCTTCCCCACCTGACCGTCCAGATGAAAACACACCCAGGCCAACACCTTGATTGCAATTGCAGCCTTTTGAAACGTTGGGTAGAGAGTCCTGCTACACCATGCCCAGACTTCTGACCCACAGAAACTATGAGGGGATAAGCACACATTTTGTGGTATGTTTGTGAGAATTTGTTACACAGCAATAAAAAGCCAATGTAGTTGATAACATAAATGTTTATGGGATGGTCTTTTGGAGAAAATAAAAAAGTTAAATTTAAGGGAATGAAGAAAAAATAACTGGAGATCCAATTTGACTTTTATGTTGTGAGATTATTTTTTATATTCAAAGGAAACCAGAAAATAAGTGTAGTATACATTAAAATCTAAAGACTCCAAATATAAATTTTGTTTTTATGCTGTAGAAGACTCAGTTGCTTTATGCAATGATTGTTATGACTTTCGGGGCATATTGGAAAGAGGAATGCTACAGGCTCTGGGTAGATATGACCTATAGCAGCTGTCATTGCTGCTTCCCAAATGTTTCCAACTTTCTGAATTACACTTCCTGACCTCCCTGTGAGTCAAGAATGGGACCATACGGCCTCATTGACCATGATCATGTGATTGTCGGGGTAAGGGACATGGTTCAGCTCTGTGCCAAAGCATTTAATTGCTGTTTTAAGATTTCTTGTTCCCTCTGTTACCAAAACTAGCGGACTTGGAGATACTACGTTCTCTATTGCCCTGGATCCGTAAAAAATGGGGATAAGCAGGTGTCTGTTATCATCAGTCCATAATGGGCATGTCACGTGAAATTACTCAACTTTTATTATGTTTCCTCAATTATACAGTGGGAGAAATAATAATATCCTACTCTTAAGGTTCTTAGGACTAAATGAGAGAAGTCAAATTTTTTAGAGTAATGTCTTCCAGGCTCATACATGTTGTCACAATGGCATGACTTCCTTCTCGTTAAAGGCTGGCTAGCATTCTGTTCTGTATATATGCTATATTTTCTTACTTACATTTAAAGTATTGTATTCCATGCTAAAGTCAAGTATTCCATTCTGTATGTGTGCCTTTTTTTTTATATGCCGTTCATCTGGTGATTAGCGCTCACATTGATTCTATATCTTGGTTATTGTCAATCATGCTGCACTAAACATGGGAGAGTAGACAGCCCTTCAACATATTGATTTAATTTTTCTTTTATATACCCCCAGAAGTGGGGTTGCTGGGTCATATGGCAGTTCTATTTCTAGTTTTTTGAAGAACCTCCAGAGCATTTTCCTTAATGGCTGTACTAATTTATATTCCCACTATCAGCTTACAGGTATTTTCCTTTTCTACATTTTTGCCAACACGTATGTTTCATCTTTGAGAGAAATAAACTAAGCACAGAAAGACAGATATCACATGATCTCACTTATATGTGGAATCTAAAAAAATCCAACTCATGAAAGTAGAGAGTAGAATAATGGTTACCACATGCTGGGGGCAAGGTCAAGAGGAAAGGAATAGGAAGTTGTTAGAGGGCACAAAGTTTCAGCTGTATAGGAGGGATGAGTTGTGAGATGTATTGCACACCGGGTTGAACACAGTTAATAACCTGTTGTATATTTCAAAATAACTAGGAGTGCACATTTCAAAGGTCTCATCACAAAAAGGGATGTGAGGTGATGAGTATGTTAACTAAGTTGATTTAATAATTCTACATTGTATCCATGTATTAAATCTTCACATTATACACCGCAAATTTGTGCAAGTATGATTTGCCAATTGAAAATAACATTAATTTAAAAAGATAAATTTAAGAAACAGAACAGTACAGTTCTTGGTATGTAGCAGGTGTTGTTGCTGTTGTCATAATCATAGTACTCTGACACCTGCTTGCTTCTGAAATCTGGTATTTGGTCAAGACAAAAAGACAAAGAATTCAAAGAGCACACAATTCAAACCAGTGTGTCTGAAGTTGCCTACAAAGTAGTTCCTAAAGTTGATTGTAGAATATCCTTTCTTATTCCAGGGACTTGCATTTGATTGGATTCTATAAACAGTCTTGAATTGGCTGTTGAATTCCAAAGAAAAGAGTGTGTGTGTGTGTGTGTGTGTGTGTACACACACGTTTATTTTTATTTTTTTACTTAGTTTGGGAAATATTTCTATCTGCATACATTTATATAAAGAAAATATATAGATTTCTCTACATATACTTAGTTATTTTGGGAAATGAGGACTACCTTGTGATAAGGAAGATAAACTAAATAGTCAAGAAAGGGAAAGAGAGTTCCAGTATTTTGGCCACTTGAGGCAAAGGCTATGCTTTGAGTTCTTCTTCAGGCTTTTGTCCTCTGAAGTTCATTATTTTCCTGCTTCTACAAATAGTATTGGTCAAGTGAGATCTGACATTTTATAATCTCATGTAAATATATATAATACTCAGCTGCATTTACTTGTTAGAAAAGTAAAAACATTTTCTGGCAACTTCTTAGATGTTAGCATGAAAACAAAAGATAGAAATAACTTTGCATAATAAAAATGACTTACATTACTTTGTGAGAAATAGATGTATCAAATTTTTTGAAAATTCACTTGAAGTCTGAAGAACAGTGCAACCTTCTAATGTATCATCAGATATATTACAAAACATTTTCTATATTACCCAAATTTTTCTGAAACAAATATCTGGATACAAATTTTCAGTATTAATATTTTCATATCCACTCTTTATCTACTATTTACTTGCTGGAAAAGTAAAAACATTTTCAGGCAACTTCTTAGATCTTAGTATGAAAACAAATGATAGAAGTAACTTGTATAATAAAGATAGGTGTTGAAACACATAACTTTTTAAGAAATAGATGAATTAATTTTTTTTGAAATAGAAAACCACGCTGGGAGGTAGGAAAGGCATTCTTCTAATTTTACAGATAAAGCAGGGTATTTAGAGAGATGAGGTGACTCGCCCAAGGCCCCAGGAAGACTTAACCTGAAACCAAGGTTCCCCACTCAAGGCTTGCAGGCATGTGGGTCAAGAAGGGCCTTTACAGATGGAAGTGGGGGAATAAGATTCCCTCAGAACATAAAATTACCTTGGATTCCTTATCCAGCCTTCCACCACCAACTATAGCCTGTCAGTCACCAAGTTCTGCTATGTTACCTCCCAAATATTTTTTCCACTCTATTGTTTTCATCTCCCTTCTGAGGTCCTGTGAAATAAAAGAAGTAATGAAGCGCTTGACTTGGTCTAGGCTCTGGCTCTCAGTTAACTTTGCTTTTGAGGCAGTTCATGGAAGGTTTAGAGTTTATGCTTTGGTGTCTGGAAAACCTAGTTGCAGTCTGGCCATGATGGCTCATGCCTGTAATCCTAGCACTTTGGAAGGCCAAGGTAGGCAGACCTCTTGAGCCCAAGAGTTCAAGACCAGCCTGGGCAACACGACAAAAACCCTTCTCTACCAAAATATACAGAAATTAGACAAGTGTGATGGCACACACCTGTAGTCCCAGCTACTTGGGAGGCTGAGGTGGGAGGATTGGTTAAGCCAGGATGTCAAGGCTGCAGTCAGCCGTGAGCTGCCATTGCATACTAGCCTACGTGACAGGGGACCCTGTCTCAATAAAAAACAAACAACTTTTTTTTTTTTAATTGAAGACCTATTTTGAGTCACTAACTGCAGATAAAATTGTGAGATGAACTCATCATTCGTCTTTCTGTGTTTCTTCTATTTTAAATTGTAGCTAACATCTAGTACGTGCAACAGGGGTTGTTTTAAGAAGTAAATGAGATTCTAGGAGGTAAAGTGATTAGTAGAGTGCAGATGAATAGTAAGTGCTTAATTCATGTCAGTTAATTTTATCATTTTATCACTGGTTTTGATTATCTCCCTTGTTTCCTGGTTTGTAATTTTGAATGCTTTTTTTTTTTTTTTGCAAATTTACTGCAAGTTATTTGATCATTTATAAAAAAGATTCCTGACCTTTGTGAAAATAAAGATCAACCAAATGAGGTATCAAAGGCTATTTTATTAATAACTTGCTGTAACAAGAGAGTCAGCTGCCATTACATGTGTTTGGCAGAGGCTGAAAAGCAGGCAGACGAGCAGGAAAACTATATGGTGGGCAAAAGGGAAGCCTCCAGGTGTGCCCTGATTGGAGGCTGTTGGCGTGAGGAAGTTGTCTGCTAGCAATGAGCATCCCATGTGATTGGTTAGGAGAACAGATTCAGCCTCCTCTAGTTTGTCCCAAGTTGGAAGTGGGAGCTCAAATTAGGGAAGCTGCCAGTTATTAATCAAGTCCTGGCCACTTGGAGACAATTTACAGATGTTATTGCTTGTCTTCACGGACCGCTGCTAGAGACACCAGTCTGAGTATCTGCAACTTGACTTCAACAGGCTGGCTTACTGGGTTAATTATTGAACACGAAGTTGGTTTAATATGCGGGTTGCTGCAGGTTGCAGGTTGGAGTTCTAGTTTTACATGGTTTAGCTGTTGTCCACTAGTATGTGTAGACTCTCACCTTGCTGTCATGGTGATACATCCAAAACACAAATCGTATTGGTGATTTCTCTGCTTAAAATCCTTCAGTAGTTTCCTGTGTGTCTCCAGGATAAGTGCAAAGGCTCTGAGCAGGACACTAACGGTGCTCAATGGTCCCAGCTTTTCCTGTGTTTGTGGTTTTATCCAAGATCATGCTTGGCAGGAGGTTGTGCTTTATTCTAGAGGAATAACAACAACATTTGCATTTCCAATGCATACACTAGACTGCTTGACAGCTCTGTTGATTGCTGTCCTTGCAGGGAACACCCTCCACCCACTGCTTTGCTCTTTATTGCCTTCATTTCAGCCTGCTTAGCCACCACCCTCTCTGGAAGCCTGCAGTGAAGGTGTTCAGCTCCTCATCTGTGCTCCCAGAACACCACGTGCCAACTTCGGCCCCAGGACTCAGCACATCACTTTCCAATTCCATCTTCATGTGTGTCTCTCTCCCATTCCAGACTGTGAGCTTCCCAAAGGCAAAATCTGTTTTCTTTGTCCTCTTCGCTGACACTTTGAGCAGGTCCTGGCACATATTTTATGTACTGTGCTGAATAAGACAGGTAGGGGGTTAGGACCAACATTTTCCAACTTCTGTTTGAGAGTTCTTTCCAGTAAGAAACGTCTTATGAAAATGTGACATTAAAACTGAATGCTGGAAAGTAATTGCGAGGGGTTCAATGGAACCAAATATGATTAAGGCATTTTCAGTCTGTCCTCTCTGGCATTTCCGAAAATGTCTCTATCCTGAGCTTAAGTGTGGTGAGTAGTCGGCAACAGCTATTGGAAGGCAAATCCTGTTCTTTGCCTGACAATAAAAACGGGATAAAGGAGCTCTTTTGGAAGCATCTGTTTGTGTCCTGGAATGTAAATATCTGCCACTTTTCTAATTAAGACTTCAGTAAGAGGACTCTGACACTATGAGCAAAGATCCGACCTTAAGACAAAGAGAAACAGCAAATCTCAATGGTACAAGTGGTAAAAATGGCCCTGAGAGTTGATGGCATACTTTTGAAGTGGTACCTTTCTGCCGAGGCCAATAGCTGCA
>NW_012101643.1:734816-736494 GCF_000951045.1 Mandrillus leucophaeus | reverse complement strand
TTATTTTTATTTATTTATTTATTTATTTTCTTTAGAGACAGGGTTTTGCTTTGTCACCTAGGCTGGAGTACAGTGGTGTGATCATAGCTCACTGCAGCCTCAAACTCCTGGTAACAAGTGATCCACCTGCCTCAGCTTCCCAAAGTATTGAAATTACAGGCATGAGTCACCTGCATTACAGGCATAATACACTTGAAGGCCATGTATTATTTCCCTTGAATCTCCACAGAACATGGCAGTGCTCCTTTTAGACCAGAAATCAACCATCAAATGTTAAATTCTTGGACTACAGCAGTTTGAGGGAACACAGGTTGTTTGATATTGTTACAGAGCAATAATTTGGGGGTAATAACAGGGTATTTTAATGCAATTTTATTCAATTGAGAAGATACATTCCTGAAAAAACTCAACTGCGCTCATCATTTGTAGCCTTACTAGGAAAATAAAGTTTATTCTAAGCAGGCATGTTAAACGTGCAGTTTAACAGAATGTGCTTTGAAATAATTTGACTCGAAAGACTGTAATTTCTGAACTTTCAGTAATTTAGGTGACAGATATTTGTCTGAAATTTGTTGTATTTGTAATGGCACAAGAATATTCTCAGTCCAAGCTGAAAAGCATGTATCATCCTGGATCATAGAAAATCACCAACAATATGCAGGAAAAGAAGGAACCAAAAGGACTTAGATGGTTTTGAAGTCACAAACATTCTTGCTTCAAGGAGTTACCACCTGGACATAAAGCCAGGCTGAATTGTCTTGAGGAATGTACATTAATTGTGGTTTGAAACCGTGCTTTGTCAATGCTGTGTCTTTTATTTTATAAATGCAGGCACCTGTTTAAATAATTTATAGATGACCTTAAGCAGTCAATGGTCTTCTAGTGGAGATGCTTGTTAAATTAGTAAAACAGATAGATCTACAGAGAACTATTTTAGGTAGATGAAAAGAGATCCACAAAATTTTGGTCGGAGAATGAATTGAAAGTACAGTGGGTGTTCCACAACAGGGAACTCTCAATGAGCTGCATAGAATTTCTCGGTGTTGGGTGTTCTGATTTGAAGCCTCATTACTTCCTCTGTATCATTAGGTAGCAAATTTACTTCATCCAAATTAAATTAATCAGTTATCTAATTAATACTTATACAATATTTTTAACAGTTGAGGGAAATCGAGGGAGGGGAGAGGATGACCGATGTCAATGTGCCATAATTAGTAATGCACCAATTAAGCCAATCTGATATGACAAATTGGATTAAAACCTAACAGATCCAGGGATGTGTTTTGCCTTTTTTCCCCCTGCAGCTGTAATGCAAAGTGAAAAAAAAAAAATTCAGTGTGTACAAATGAACCTTCGGATTAGTCATGACTGTTTCATGCTGTGCTATACAGTTGAGCAACATCTTCAGGATATGACGTTAATTGGGAGGGAAAGAACAGGTTATTTGTTCTACCAAGGCATGGTCTAACATGTTATCATATGTGGCTCCTACACGTTGTTCCATGACATGCAAATTGTCCTACAACAACAACAACGTGGTTTATTAGGAATATTCTGGTCTCTAAATTTGGTGAATCCTTATATAAATGGTGATCTAAACTGGAGAAAAATGGTAATTTAGTTTTAAGTAGACAGATATGCACAGCACGAATCTCAAAAGTTGCTCTTATTTCACCAA
>NW_012101643.1:728555-730551 GCF_000951045.1 Mandrillus leucophaeus | reverse complement strand
GGCTCACATCCCAACCCATCCCCTTCCCAAGTTCCGTACTCTCTCTTTACCTGCTCTAGTTGCCCTCTTCGACCTCCTGTCTCTTTTGTGTCCTGCACACAAGATGCTGATTCTCTGGCATTGATGACAGCTCCTCTCCCAGGTCACACTTTCCCCTTGCCCTTCAGTTTGTGCTTGCTTTCGATGTCACCGTGTGTAACACAACTGGAGTTCCTGGCTTCCCTTTACCCGGCCAGTGTTTCCCCTGAGTTTGCCATTCATCTCACAGAAGTTTTTCTTGTAATCTTAAGAGTTTTTCTTCTCTTCCCTTTGAACCAAGAAAAAAAGAAAAGTCACTTCTTAGGTCCCAACTTCTTTTCTGGTGCCCTCACTTGTCAAAGTGACATCTGGTTATTGGAAAGTGGCAATATGAATGGGCTAATTTAAGGGGTACTGCCCCATTTCCTGTTTAGAACTTCCCAAAGAGGCACGTGTTTTTTGAAAATTGCTTTCAGAGAAAAGCCTTCTAGAACAAGCTTGTCCAACCCATGGCATGCAGGCTGCATGTGGCCCAGGACAGCTCTGAATGCAGCCCAATACAAATTCCTAAATTTTCTTAAAACATTATAGTATTTTTTGTGTGTGAATTTTTTTTTTAGCTCATCAGCTGTCATTAGTATTAAGTTTATGTGTGGTCCAAGACAATTCTTTTTCTTCCAAATGTAGCCGAAAGAAGTCAAAAGATTGAGCACCCATGTTCTAGACTTTTATTAAGCTTAAGTTCATAGGTTTCCTTAGTTATTCAGGTTTCCTTAGTTTTTCACCCTAGTGTTATTTTTCTGTGCAAGGATTTGATCCTGGATACCATATTTCATTCAATCATCCTATCTCCCTAGGCTCCTCTCATCTGTGGCAGTTTCTCAGAGTTTCCTTGTGTTTGATGACTTTGCCAGTTTTGGGCAGTCTTGATCAAGTATTTTGGAGTGTCTCTTAATTGAGATTTTCTTCATGTTTTACTCATGATGAGACTGAGATTCTGAGTTTTGAGAAAGCTCACAGACATAAGTTCTGTTTTCTTTACATCATGTCAAGGGTACATAACATCAACATGGCTTTTCACTGTTGATGTGAATCCTGGTCACCTGGCCATAGGAGTGTTTGTGAGGTTTCCCCACTGTAAAGTTATTCCCTAGCCGCTTTTCAGCAGTGTTTGGGATTCTGGCGTAAGTCGTAGATGTTGGCCTCCTTTGAATTGTCTCCCACGCTTTCGGTATTGGTCCCTATGAACTGGGCGATCAAATCGTGCTTCAAACAGGTCTGTTGTCTAAGAACTTAGGGTTCTAATATTTTTACTTTGTTGGAGTTGGAAAAAAAAACTTCTTAGAGTTGTTGTTTATTTTTATTTATGTTTTTAGTAGATGCCAGGCAAGGAAGGAAAATAGCTGTGATCCTTGTGGTGAAACTCTTCTGCATCTTGGCTGTAAACCACATCTGATAATATCACATCGAATGAATCATACATACACACACACACATACACACAAGCGCATGTAAAACTGATGAGATCTGAGCAGTCAATAGTTTGTGTCAATGTCACTTTCCTGCTTGTGACATTATACTCTACTTGTGCAAAATATTACCACTGGGGAAAGCTGAGTAAAGGATCCATCTTTCTGTATTATTTCTTACAACCTGCAGGTGAAGCTACAATTATCACAAAATAATAAGTTTGAAAAGATTAAACTATTAAATACAATTTAAAGTATCTGTGTAGTTCTTTTTGTCTTTAGAATACACCTCACTAAGCCTATATAGTCAAAAAGTATATATTTTAAAGTCACTTAAAAAAATGTACTGTGGGCTTATATTATTAATGCAATATTCAGTTAGAGTTATTTGCTCATTTACTGTCATTTGTTTTCAATATCAGGGATTTCTTACTAAACTGAGTTGTGCTTTCTTAATAGGTAATGTATTTACATGATTCAAAAGTTAGCAATAATATGAAGAGATGCCT
>NW_012101643.1:726991-728505 GCF_000951045.1 Mandrillus leucophaeus | reverse complement strand
TTTATGTTTTTAGTAGATGCCAGGCAAGGAAGGAAAATAGCTGTGATCCTTGTGGTGAAACTCTTCTGCATCTTGGCTGTAAACCACATCTGATAAAATCACATCGAATGAATCATACATACACACACACACATACACACAAGCGCATGTAAAACTGATGAGATCTGAGCAGTCAATAGTTTGTGTCAATGTCACTTTCCTGCTTGTGACATTATACTCTACTTGTGCAAAATATTACCACTGGGGAAAGCTGAGTAAAGGATCCATCTTTCTGTATTATTTCTTACAACCTGCAGGTGAAGCTACAATTATCACAAAATAACAAGTTTGAAAAGATTAAACTATTAAATACAATTTAAAGTATCTGTGTAGTTCTTTTTGTCTTTAGAATGCACCTCACTAAGCCTATATAGTCAAAAAGTATATATTTTAAAGTCACTTAAAAAAACGTACTGTGGGCTTATATTATTAATGCAATATTCAGTTAGAGTTATTTGCTCATTTACTGTCATTTGTTTTCAATATCAGGGATTTCTTACTAAACTGAGTTGTGTTTTCTTAATAGGTAATGTATTTACATGATTCAAAAGTTAGCAATAATATGAAGAGATGCCTAGAAAATCTTGCTTCCTTTAGTGCCTCTTTGTTTTCCTTCTCAACCCCTTATAGGTAAATGTTTTCTTATGTCATGCTTACCTTTCCAGAGTTTGTTTATATGAACAAATAATTGCCTTATCTTACTAAAGAAATCGACATACAATATATTCTATGATGCATGTTGCTCATTTCCCCAGTATACTTTAGAATAACAATATATTCTCTCTTTATCATAATACATAGAGAACATCCTTATTCTTTTTAAAAACTATATTATATTGTATTCCACCACAAGGATGTACCATAGTTTACTCAGTTTTCTTTTGCAGAACATTAAGCTAACAGGTAATACCACAATGAGTAGCCTGGTACATATGAAATTTCTTACTTATTCAGGAATAACTGTAGTGTGCATTGCTGGAAGTTTGATTGTCAGGTTTAAAAATTAAAGAATTTGCAATGTTACTAGATACTGTCAGATTTTCCTCCATAAGTATTGAACCATTTTGTGCTTCTTCCAGAAATTACAAGTGTCTCTTCAACAGCATTATTTTCAAACTTCTGTATTTTCCCCAATTTGATAGCTAGGAAATGATTATTACCATAGTTAATTTTTATTCATTTTATTATGAGTGAGGTTGCACATCTTCACAAATGCTTAAATGCTATTTGTAATTTGTTTTTTGTGTGATTTGTCTTTTTATATCCTTTGTTTAGGTTTTCCCGTTAGGGTGCTCTTCTATTTCTAGAAGTTTAAAATGTATATATTATATATATATATACACACTATATATAATTGATATATATTTTAAATACATTTATTTGTATTTAAAAACATGTATTTAAATACATGTATTTAAAACATTTTAAAAATATATATATTATTTTAAATATATGCTTATGTTTATTATATATTA
>NW_012101643.1:692237-726906 GCF_000951045.1 Mandrillus leucophaeus | reverse complement strand
ATATATCATACAATATATTATGTGATACATATGAATATATTATATGCAGTTTATATATAATGTATATGTTTAACTTACATATTATATAGCATAATATATATTAATAGACTATAGGAAACACTTAGAAATTCAGGTGTGTATACATATCTATGCAATCATATATATATGTATATATACTTATATATTTACTTCTTTGGGTTTTTAAACCGACATCCTGTGGCTCGAAAGGAGATACAGTGAGCGTTGAACAAGTCAAATCCTCCATTTGTAACCATTCCCAAACTAGAGGATGAACACAATCAATACATATATTATGATTAGACAACAAAGGTTAACACAGTCAGTTCCAGGTACTGATCTCAAAGCTCAGAATAATAAACACATTCCATTATGAATCATAAAACATTCCATTAGGTAATAAATGAACCCCATACAATGCCTGGTGATGTAGTAGATACTTAATAAATATTTATTGAAATAATTAATGATATTTGAAATGTTTTATTTATTTTAAAACATATTACTGATTGACTAAAATATGTTAGCTATGTTAATCCAAGTTCTGTGTGTCCCAGTTTTGAGTTCCTTTTACCTTGTATTAACTACATCGGTTCCTCCAGGTAGACACCTAACAATTGTTATTGTTGACATGATTGCAACTATGTAAAAAAGGTACATACAGCAGAGTCTTGTATGAAATACACCAGAATGGTTGTCACTTTTCTAGATGCCGAGACAATAGATGATTCTCAACTTCATTCTTCTTTTATATATTATCACATTTTCCATAATAAATTTCACTACACTGTTAATGGTTAAACATTCCTTATTTTTGTAAAAATGCAAATGTGGCCAGGTGCAGTGGCTCATGCCTGTAATCCCAGCACTTTGGGAGGCTAAAGCAGACAGATCACCTGAGGTCAGGAGTTCGAGACCAGCCTGGCCAACATGGTGAAACCCCGTCTCTACTAGAAATACAAAAATTAGCTGGGCATGGTGGCAGGCACCTGTAATTCCAGCTACTTGGGAGGCTGAGGCAGGAGAATTGCTTGAACCTGAGAGGTGGAGGTTACAGTGAGCCAAGGTCACGCTATTGGACTTCAGCCTGGGGGACAAGAACAAGATTTTGTCTCAAAAAAAAAAAAAAAAAAGCAAATACTTCTACTACTGATACATTTGGGCGGTGAGCCATATACAGGCAGTTTTTCCATATTTTGGCAGTTGTTCCATATTTTGGTCCCATTGCAATGGAAGCTATAAAACTTCTAACTGGGGAAGTTTAGGTAAATAACAAAAACTATTAAAACCATTAACAAGACTTTACCCCCAGTGCAATGGGTTTATTAAAAACAAGCAATACAAGGATGCAAGGATATGACTATATACCTTAGTTTCTGATAGCCATTCTTGATATGAAAATAGCTGAAAAGAGATCCCAGAGCAACCAGGGATTCTTCTATAATAAACTATGGCTGTCAAGATGAAAGCAAATTCATCCATTCTCTGCAGAGTAACTCTTATTAATTATATGAGCATGATTTTCTTCCCGGAGAGTTATTTAAGTGAGCATTTTCTCCCACCGCTGTGGGATGTGGTCAGGCACACTTGAACTTTGAGGAGTGTGCCTTTGATTCTCTTATTTCTGACTAAATTGCTAAAAGTCAGACATTGTGTGGAAATGGATTTTGGTACCAGCCAACATGAAGCAAGATCACTTAGCATCCTCCTGGTGCGCCGAGGTTTTCCTTTGAAGTCTGTTCAAGGGAAAGGTTGTGCTTTCTGACAACATAGAAATTATTCTCCTGGACTGTGCTTTGAGTTTATCAATTTGTGGAGGTCATATCCTGAGCAAAACTACAAAGAATTGCATTCAGCCAGCATCGAAGACCTTTGCCATGTAGAGACACTATATGCTGAGATGATCTAGGGTAGAGGGGAAAGGGTATTTTTAAAAAAGAGGAGAATCGAGGGCATGATAAATGTTACTGCCCTAAATGCATACTTTACTTTTTTCCTTCAATGTATACATCAAAGTATTAAATTATACAACTATTTATAATCCTTTCATTTGCAAGTCTTTCTGCTGTTGATGGTGCTGATGACAATGATGATTGTATTTTCCCTAAACACGACTCATCCCTATAATTCTTTGAACCTTTTCATACTTCATGCTTCAGACCACATAGTGGTTAAATTACGCCAAATTAGTGATAGCTCTTACTATTTCGACACTTATTGTCACTAGCCCTTGCTGAGTCTGCAAGCTTTGTGCAATATGTGCATTTATCTGTGATTCCCCCGGGCAAGCTTTAAGGATACTCATGAAGAGACCTGATCAAGTTCCCAGTGCTATCACGAATTAATTCTCCCATCATGGCCCTAGTGCTGCTTTTTTTTGACACCACTAACACCACCACTAAAGACACATCAAATTTTGGAGAGTGTCAAAGCAGCACATTCTTGGTCTCCATACCCACCTTGTGAAGATGGAGCTGAACTCTGAGATGAGAAGGCTGCCTTCATTACTGATTTGTTTGACACTTTTATACATAGACCTATACCCTGAAGTCTCATAAGTGGAACATGCCTCTTTATTTGGATTTTTAGCCCCTTTCCTCACTAGGGTTTAGAAAGCAGCCTGGAGGTTGGCATAAGGAGATGACTGATTTCTGAGACTGACCTGGGCTGCATTCTCTGCTTTCATGCCGTCCAATGGTCGAGCCCCTTCCATGTGAGTCTCACTTCCTTCTTTAGGTTTAGCTTGCCATCCCCTAGGGTGCCATCATCAAATGCTTTGACAAAGGCAATGGGTCACTTCCTAACTTCCTCTATATTGTAGCATGAGCTATATGTCAGAAAGCATGGTCATATTCTTAACTTTACTAATTATTCACTTCCATGAGCCTACACAGTTTCTTACCTCTGAGTTTCTGTTTTCTCATTTGTAAAACAGGGCAGAAATACCTCCCCAAGAGAGTTATAAAAATGACATGACATAATATACGCAACATTTAAAATGCCCTTCTACCCATTACAGACCCTAATATGGTAATGCATTAGTATTGGGTAACTTAGTGAGCTGAGAATCTTCTGGATGAAAGCAGGGAAAATAGGAAGTTCTCTGGCCAAATGAAGGAAAGGATTAGGTTCTCCGTATCTCTCTCTACTCCAGAAAATTCCCTTCTGGAGGAAAAAGTGAGTATGAGTAGGAAATAGATACAAGCATTGGAGTAGTTCTGAGAAAAGGTAAAGTGATCACCCATGATGCAACTAAGAACATGATATCAACCTCAAGTCTGTGGAAATTCTGGATTTTTTCCTTCCCACACTTGTCAAATTCACATTTTATATGAATTCACATAAAATTCACATTTTATGTAAAATTCACATAAAATACACATTTTATGAACTATGCCAGGTGAGTGGGACTCTAGATGCTTCAAGATTTCACAGCCTAGAAAGGTGGGAAAATATCACTGGTAGCAGCAGAGGCGAAAGAATTTACAATGAAGCATGTAGAAGGTCTCAACGTCTGTATACAGTCTTGGGTTTGAGATATTTCCAGGACTGCTGAGAAAGGGAAATGTCTTCTCAAATAAAATACATCAACAAAGTAGCTACCTGGGAGCATCACAACAGGTTGCGTGCATCATGGTATTGTCATTATCTCATCTCTATTGTAAGAGAGAAAGAAACATATCTTAATTTTCTTTGCTTCTCTCAAAATATGAGCTCGTAACCCTGTACATAATAGGCTACAATAATTTTATAACTAATTTTATAATTGTTGAAATAAAACATCCAAAGACTAAATTTGCCTTAGAATAGTCATTTGACTATTGTGTATCTGACTATGACAATTCCACATTGTACTTTTGACAGCTTCTCATTGTCCCAGCACTATGACAGTTCCATATTGTACTTTTGACAGCTTATTGTTCCAGCAGCTACTTCCAGACCTGCTGTCCAGCAGTCTGCTGCATCTGAAAGTCACAGGGAACAGGGCTCTTTGCCACAGAGGAAAGAGCCAATGTTCTGAACGCTCTGTGAATGGGGTAGAGTTGCCCTGTGATTTCTTCATTATGAATATGCTGGTGACCTTGGCAGAATTATGCTGCTATGATGTGTTCCTTACACACTTCTTTTTCCTGGCTTTTGTCCAATTACCTTCATTCAATTCACCAAGGTGGCTGCTCCTGTATATTTATCTTATTTTTTCCATGTTTAGTCTAGTGTAGCCAGAGACCAATAAACACGTCCTTCATTCCTAGAAACCGATGGCAATTCAGAACCTCATTTACTGAGGGCGTTGTCCTGCCACTTTCTGTTAAATGGAACTGGTAGAAAAGCAGGGGAAAGTCGGCCTGACTCTGGCTTTGAAACTGCATTTTCAGAGCTCACATTCTGTTGGAAAGAACAATCATTAAATGGGTCAGGCAAGCTCAGGATTTCAATTTAGGGAGTTTTGCTGAATTTGAGTTAGTTCTAAGGTTGTGAGAAAAAGGATTTGCAGTGATATTCCATACCAGCAGTGTAAGTCTAAGAAGATGACGGCAGGCTCTTGGGGAAGAATTCTAATGGGAGCCTATTGATTAAAGAAAATGTTCAGTTCTTATGCCATATGAAGATCTTCCTCTTTTAAAAATCCATCAAAGGGTCATATTTTGGAAGAATACTTGCAGAGAAGCAAATTATGAGTAGTCACTACATCAACATTTTGTATAGTGCCTGCTTAGAACAATGGCAATGCCAACTTTCAACAAATTTTTATTCATGAATACTTGCTGTATCCAATCTGTTCTCAATGAAATGTGATGTGAAATGGAGGCAAGTTAGATTACTGACAGCCAAGAATCCCTGAAATACTATCTCACCTCTTGAAGATCAGTTTTTGTAGGGATAAAATGAGACAATCATTCTTACTTCCGTTGTTAAATGAGACTTTCTCCATTGTCTTGGAGTTTCTGCAAAAGTTGCAAAGCTGAAGACAATAGATGATAGTTGAATCCTTCCTTGTTCTAAAGATTAAGCTGAACAGGAGCCTAGGAGCCTCTCCAGTGTTTACTGTGACCCTCAACCTCCCATTGTGGGGAAAAGAAAGATCAGACTGTTACTGTGTCTATCTAGAAAGAAGTAGACATAAGAGACTCCATTTTGTTCTGTATTTGAGATGCTGTTAATCTGTGACCCTTCCCCCAACCTTGTCCTTGCAAGAGACATGTGCTGTGGTGACTCAAGGTTTCAAGGACTTTGGGCTGTGCAGGGTGTGCTTTGTTAAACAAGTGCCTGAAGGCAGTATGCTTGTGAAAAGTCATCACCATTCTCTTAATCTCAAGTACCCAGGGACACGTACACTGCCCAAGGTCGCAGGGACCTCTGCCTAGGAAAGCTAGGTATTGTCCAAGGTTTCTCCCCATGTGATAGTCTGAAATATGGCCTCGTGGGAAGAGAAAGACCTGATCGTCCCCCAGCCTGACACCCGTGAAGGGTCTGTGCTGAAGAGGACTAGTATAAGAAGAAAGAAGGCCTCTTGGCAGTTGAGATAGAGAAAAGCATCTGTCTCCTGCCCGTCCCTGGGCAATGGAACATCTCCATGTAAAACCCGATTGTATGTTCTGTTTACTGAGAAAGGAGAAAACTGCCTTAGGGTGAAAGGTGGGACTTGCTAGCGCAATGCTGCTCTTTATGCACTAAAAACGTTTATGGAGATGTTTGCATATGCATATCAAGGCACAGCACTTTTCCTTAAACTTAAGTCACAGAGATCTTTATTCATATGTCTTACTGCACACCTACCTACGATGATCCTATTATCCTGCCACTTCCCTTTTTCTAAGATGGTAAAGATAATGATCAATAAATACTGAGGGAACTCAGAGACCTGTGCCGGGATGGGTCCTCTGTATGCTGAGCGTGAGTCCCCTGGACCCACTTTTTCTTTCTCTGTACTTTGTCTCTGTGTCTCATTTCTTTTCTCAAGTCTCTCGTTCTACCTAACGAGAAACGCCCACAGGTGTGGAGGGGCAGGCCACCCCTTCATCCCATCTCAATAGAACAAGAGAGAAGACTAGGAAATTTGGGAAACATTCCTAGAATGTCAACCCAGTAGAAGTTCTGGGCCATTTTCTCTCCTCCCTCTGCCAGGGAGTGGAGAGCATGATCCCCAGGTCAATCAGTTGGAGGGACTTTAAGAGGATGTTCACAGAGATGTCCTGGCTGGAGAAGTTGTGCAAAATCATGGTGAGGTGGAAGTGAGAGGCTTCTGGGAAGGCCTTGAGTTGTTCCCTGAAAAGTGAGGCCCATAGAGGATGCAGAGACTCTTTGCTGGGAGAGTGCTGGAGTGAGAGGCCTGGAGAGAGAGGAGAAAAGGATCAGGGTGGGGCCTGCCCTTCTCTCCATTGGCAAGAATATGTACATTTCCTGTGAGCCAGAAGGATGCTGTTGAATTCAGTCAGTCCTGAAGCGGGAGATTTTGGCAATAAGTAGAGTTGATGTCAGGGAAGCCTACAGAGGCCAGGCAGTGACCCTTTGGGGACTCTTTTGGGAAACTGCAATATAAAAGACACTGTGTGTGTGTGTGTGTGTTCCTGAAGAAACCGCCCCTACCCTCTGACAAGCAGCCTTTCATTCATGAGTATTGATAAGTGAATATGTCAGTGTCCAAAACTTTCTGTGATTTTCTTCTGATTTGCAACACGTTTGCCCCTACTCAACTGCAGCCCCACCTGCACTGGTCAGTACCTCGAGGTCATGAGGGTCACGATTTTCTTCTAATTTGCCACACATGCGCCCCTCCCCAGGTGCAGCCCCACCCGCACTGGTCAGAGGCCATGAGCATCAAGACTGAATGTAAAACACACCAGTGCATAATGAAAAGCTCAGAAAGGAAAGCTCTTATGAGCATGATCACAAGGACTCTGTGAAGGAAGATTGTGGTACATATAGAAAGTCATTGTAAGTATTTCCATGTTACTCTGATAGAAATATTTCTGAAAAAATCCGTCAAGTAGTGTTTGTTTTAATAGAGGGCACACCTTGCTCCTGACTTAAATGATCAAACTAAAATTCTATTGCCCTGAAAACATTTTCCCAAAGTATTATTAAAGCAAATAAGTAATTTAATTTAATAAATGATTAAGATCGTAGAAACAAAAATAGATATAAACAAGGTATAAATGTTTATTATTTTAAATCAGTTCATTTTCAGTTCAGGTTCATTGGCACTAAAATTTAAAGGAAAAATATGGGCTAGAAAATATTGAACAGAAAAATCACTTATCTGCCGTGATATCTTCCGAATTATTCTTGTTTGTTTTTCACACCCCCTTTTCCAGTATTTTAAAATTATATTTTCATGATGTCGTGTTCATTTATTCAAATACTGACAGATTTTTCCACGTGTGTTGTAACTTGTGTTTATGCTACACCAAAAGAGCATGGAGAGAGAGCAAGACAGCAATTCAAAAACGTGTCCAGGGATGACTTGAAAAAATGCAGAACTCCACAACACAATGGGTAGCACTTTTAATTAAATTTGTAGTCGACTGATAATAAAATTGATAATTTGACTTGTATTTTCTTTTAAATCTCCTTTAATTCTTAAAAATAAGATACAGTAGTATCATTTTCTATTCTGAGTTATACTCGTTCAGATTCAAGCTCAGGGCATTGTTGTTTCTGAGGCATCTGCCACGGAAAAATACATAGGACATATATTCTAAACCTTTGCAATAATCTCCACAAAGATGTATCCGATCAGTTACACACAGCTGGAACTTACACGGGCCTGCAGGCCCTTTGTTCAAATGACTAATCATTTTTTCCTGGTGTATCAAGTGATAAGGGTAGAAATCACTCCTTTTCTTGACACCAGGTCAAGAGAGGCAGGCTTATTTCTTTAAGCCTGTAGAGATCTACTTTGAAAAGAACTGAATGGTATGCAGCATTTTTCAATGCCAAATGGCCTACTTAAGATTTTTATCAGAGATTCTTATTTCTAGTAATGTCAAGTTTGGATATGCAGATCAAACCTTCAGTGAAAATGCCTGAAACTCCTTAGACATAGTAAAGAGCTGACAAGAAAGGAAGGAGCTCCCTGGCCAGCATCTAAGAGGAAATGAGAGAGAGAGAGTGCACCAGGGCACCAGCTGGCTAGAGCCACTTTAGCCCGGAGGGTATTTGTGGAGCTCAGTGATGTGGGGCCCACAGATGCTCAAGGAGAGGAGTCAAATGGGGAATGCTCTCCATTAGTCTGAGATCCCAAAGGCACCCCTCTCAGAGTAGAAGTGAATTAGATTTACACCTCCACCTCACTACCACAGGGAACAGCAGGGAAATGGCTGCTTTGTGTCTTAGGTTGAGTTTTCACACAGCTGACTTTAAGGACTGTATTAGCAATCTAGGAGAAATGGAACCAATGAGAGATTATCTATCTACCTATGAATCATCTGTCTCTCTATTTCAATATCTATTTATTATAAGAAATTTTCTCATGTGATTACGAAGGCTGGGAAGTCCAACGATCTGCCTTCTGCAAACTGGAGACCCAGAAAAGCTGGTACTATAATTCAGTCCAAGTCCGAAGGCCTGAGAAGCAGGGAAGCTGAAGGTACAAATGCCAGTACAAAGGCTGGAGAAACTGACGAACGGTGTCCTAAGTCAAGCAGTGGGGCAGGACCAAAAGGGACAGATTTTGTCCATTTCTGACTTTGGTTCTATTCAAGACCTCAACAGATTGGATGATGCTCCCCACAGTGGCTGGGTGATTTACTTCACTGGGCCCACTGCTTCCAATGCTGATCTCATCCAGAAACACCTTCACAGACTCACTCGTAAACAATGTTTAATGTGAGCACCACGTGGCCCAATAAAGTTGACCACCACAGAGGCAGATTTGAGTACAAATAGTTTATTGGCAGCCTTGGCGGATGCTGTATCATGCAACCGATATTCCCCCTTCATGAAAGACACACTCATTCCGCTACATCTATGAGTGTGGGTGGCAGCTGGCTCTCTCTCAGGTGAGTGCCTCTCCAGGACTTGCCCTGAGCTGAAATGAGCTCCTCATCCATGGTCACCCCTTCCCTGGTATCAGCCACATCCAGTGACTTGTTGGTGCAGGGGATATACAGGCCCGGCCTCCTTGTCTGAAGGTGAGAAATCTCTGAGGGTCATTCCTATTCTGAAGCTCCCTGTGGGGTCATTTGAGGCCTCTGTGGAAACTGCATTGTGGTTTAGCTTTTCCCTCTGCTCAATTCTGCTGAATCTGCCTTCACAGATCCTTCAATAAGGCTCTTTTGTATAAAATCTCAGAGACTCGGAGTTTGTTCCCTGGGGAACCAAATGACAAGAAGCAATTCCAGAGAATGTGGAAATAAGCTAAGAAAGGGAAGAAGATGAACGGATTGTGTTAGGCAACCGATGACTGCTCGGGGAAACTGCAGCTTAATCCCACTGCGAGCCCTGTGAGATGGCACAGAACATGCCTCAGAGGGACAAGGACATTTGACTATTTTTCACCAACTTTCATTCATGATCAATTGAGAGTTGTTTTCAGGACTGTCCACTATCATGTCCCCAGCATCACCAGCCTGCCTGGAAAATATGTCAGCACTCTTCCACGATCCCGGGAATGTCAGGGGACATGCAGTAAGAACCACTTCAGGAATGGAAATGAGGAGTTTTGATGGGATGTGATCAAAACATCAATGACAATAATTTGATTCTGAAGGAGCAGAGTAAAATAGGAAAAGGGAAATAACCTCAGTAGTTGTGGCAAAGATCCAGTTCCAATGTGAATTCACGCCCCTTGCACACACTACCTCTCCATGGTCCGTGGACTTGACACCCTGTAAACTTGCTTTAACTGGGTCTAGACTAGTACTGACTCCAACAGCCTGAAAGAAGGAAGTTCAAATCTGCTATAAAAGAAGAATCCATCATCCTAGGTATTGGTAAATACCCACGTATGTATTTTTAAAGAACAATATAAAGAAAAAAGTAAACATAAATTCAAATGGAGAAGTTGAGAAGGCACAGAGAGGGAAAACCTGTTGAAGCAATAAAAAAGAAAACCTAGACTTATAAGGACTCTGGCTATTGGACTTGTAAGAGATTGCACAAAAACTAGTTTATTATGAATACAGGGAAAAACATAAGCTTGAGTATATTTGCAGCAATAGAACTTTATAAGATGACTAGGCATATTTGAAAAAATAGAATGTCTGGAAATGAAAATAAAAATTTCAATGAATCTGAAATTCAATACTCAGTAGAAAGATTAACAGCTGACTAGAATGTGCTGATAAGGAAATGACAGATGTGTCATAAGAAATTATGAAGAATATAAAATTGAAGAATGTTAAAATGTGTGGTAAGAAGACAAGGAAAGTATGCTTGTCATTCAAGTTCCAGAGTAAAAGAAGTGGGAGCAAAAAACATTTGAAAAATTAGTGGCCAAAATTGTGCAAATTTGCTGAAAGCTAAAACCCACAGATCAGAAAATCTCAATAAATCCCAAGAAGAATAAATATAAAGAAAACCACACCAAGTCACAAAAACTCTTGCTTAAACTATGTGATAAAGAAAACCATCTGAGGCAGAAAAAAAGACTACTTATAGAAGAGTGAAGATAACAATTATAACCTGCCTTATTACCAGAAACTGTGCAACCCAGAAAAAAAAAAGAAAATAAAATATTTGAAGTTCCAGAAAAAAGGAAAGGTTGTCAAACTCGAATTTTCTACCTAGAATGAATATTTTTTAAACATGAAGGTGAAATAAAGGTGAGAGACTCCTTTGCCAGCAGATCTGTACTACAAGAAATGTTAAGGAAAGTTCTTTAGGCAGTAAGAAAATGACACCAGATACAATTTAGATCCATGCAAAAGGATTAATAGTGTCAGAATAGTAAACTGTGGCATATTCATACAACAGAATGCTATTAACAATATAAAGGAACAAACTATAAATACACATAAAATGTAAATGAAGAATATAAAATCTTTAAAAAGATTTGCTGAATGGTACATATTCATACTGAAAAATTTATGTAAAGTTGTAAAACAGACAAAACTAATCTATGGTGAAAAATATCAGAACAGTAATTTTTTTGGAAGTGTGAGTGAAGGATTGGCTGAGAAGGAACATGAGATTACTTTGAGTTCATGGTAATATTTTATATTTCTATAGAGGTTTGGGTTTCAGAGGTGTATATGCTTGTCAAAATTGAATAAGCGTACACATTAGATGTGTTCATTTCATTTAAGTAAATATACATCTAGAGATAAAACTAAACAAATATTGGACTCTGGTTAATAAGATGCATGCTGATTATCTCTAGGGAGGTCTGCCATCTGCAATTTATTTTGAAATGTATCAAAAAGCAATTAATAAATTGATAGAAAAGTAAGTAGACATATAGTAATATGGGAAGATAGAATAAAGATGGAAGCTACACAGGTGCTCACTGACTTCAACTTTGCTCTATATTGGAAATTGTTCATAATAAAATTTTAAAGAACAATGAGGAAAAATGTTAAAACCCAAATTGTAAATCTTTTAGAAACTAATATTGAAAAACGCTTCATGACATTGTGGATTTCTTAATGCAAGGCACAAAGAGAATGAACCATAAAGTAACAAGAGCAATGAATTCAACTACATTGTATTCAACAACTTCCCTTCATCAAAAGACAGGATGAATAGAGCACGAAGATGAGTTACTGGGCGCAGGATATCTGCAACATGTAACTGACCTAATTTCCAGATCCTACAGAGAACTACAAGTCAAATTAATTGGTTTAATTTAAATCAATTAACGAAGAAAAGTCAGGAAGCATAATAGAAATATTGAGTCAAATAACTGCTTGGGAATTTCACCAAAAAGGCAGTTTGAAGAATGCTTGGTAACATGTAATTAACCAATGTAAATTAACACCCCTATACCAAAATATCTCAACAGACCATGTATATTTACAAAGTCTAAAACACATCATGCTGCTGAAGACGTGGACCAGTGAAACTATCCACTGTTGCTGTATTTGGTAAAATTCCATCAGGAAACTATCTGACATTATCTAATAAATTCAAATATGGAAAAATATGAAAAAATAAATTCATCCCTATATGTATAGAGAAAACCTCACATATATGTGCCAGTATGGTGGATGTATAATACATTTCATTTCAGGCTTGTATACCCCTTCCCTAAAAATACAAAAAAAAAAAAAATTCAATGAACCCACCAACTCGGAAAGAAACAGAAACATAATGTTGAACAAGAGGATCAAGACACAAAGATAATACGTTGTATGAGTCATTCACATACAGTTCAAAATGAGGCTAAACAAATCCATATTCAGAATGCATATCTCATTGGTGAAGCCATATAGAAAAAATCACCATCATCATCAGCAGCATGAAGACAATGGTTGCCCTTAGAGGGCAGTGACGTCACTGTGCCTGGGGAGGGCTCGCAATGAGTGTGCCCCTGGGACGCTGGCAATGTTCTATTTATTTCTTCACCTGAGTGGCAACGACATGCTTGGTCATTTTATTAGTTAAAATATACAGATATGTATAAACACAAATATGTTTGATTCACTTTTCTATAGTCATGCTATATTTTACAAGGAAAAATCAGGCCAGGCTCAGTGGCTCATGCCTGTAATCCCAGCACTTTGGGAGGCCGAGGCGGGCAGATCACTTGAGGTCAGGAGTTCGAGACCAGCCTGACCAACATGAAGAAATCCCATCTCTACTAAAAATACAGACAATTAGCCGAGCGTGGTGGCTCATGCCTGTAATCCCAGCTACTTGGGGGCTGAGGCAGGAGAATTGCTTGAACCTGGGAGGCGGAGGTTGCGGTGAGCTGATTTTGCGCCATTGCACTCCAGCCTGGGCAACAAGAATGAAACTCCATCTCGAAAAGAAAAAAATCAAAATATTGCTTTTCATAAAACAATATTATTGACAATGATTCTATATTTTGACATAAGCATCACAAAATGGCATTTTTGTTGAAAAAGAATTTATCCTCTGACTTTTGACAATCTCTTTAATGTCCTTTAGTCGCCTCTATCTGCACTCTCCCTCTGACACACTTTTTCCATGGACTGTTGTGAAGAAGAGGGGGTTCAGCCTAGGAAAGGATACCCCCAAAATACACACTTGGTACTACGTCAGTTGATGACTTGCCCCAAAGAGACACAGTTTGTCCATAAACCCTGATGAACACCTCCAAAGAGAAACTGAGGCATTCGGTTACACCAGTGGTTCTGTGTGATCTAGATGATGCTGGCACCTTTCCACCACTAGGGTTCTCTCTCACATTTGATTCAGGGTCATTAAACACCAGAGAAGGCGGTAGGCATCAAGGATGCATAATGAGGTAGTAATAACCAAGCCATAGTAATAACTATAAAAAAAACAGCTAATTCTTATTAAGTACTTATTATGAGCAGTGTATTAGTCAGTGTTCTCTAGAGGGACAGAATATTAGAGATGTATATATGAAGGGAAGTTTGTTCAGAGAATTGACTCACAAGATCACAAGGTGAAGTCCCATGAAAGGCCATCTGCAAGCTGAGGAACAACGAAGCCAGTCCGAGTCCCAAAACCTCAAAAGTGGGGAAGCCGACAGTGCAGCCTTCAGTCTGTGGCCAAAGGCCCGAGAGCCCCTGGCAAGTCACTGGTGTAATTCCAAGAGTCCTAAGGCTGAAAAACTTGGAGTCTGATGTTCGAGGGCAGGAAGCATCCAGCGTGGGAGAAAGATGAACGCCGAACGCCGGAAGACTCAGCCAGTCAAATCCTTCCAACTTCTGCCTGCTTTATTCTAGCCACGATGGCAGCTGATTAGATGGTGCTCACCCAAATTGAGGGTGGGTCTGCCTCTCCCAGTCCACTGACTCAAATGTTCATCTCCTTTGGCAACCCCCTCACAGACACACCCAGCAACAATACTTTGCATCCTTCAATCCAATCAAGTTGACACTCAATATTAGCTATCACAGGCAGGCAGTGTTGTAAGTACTTCATGTATGTTACTTCATTCTGTCCTTAATACTTCTTTGAAGTAGGCACTGTTGTATTTCCCATTTTTCAGCTCAGGAAACTGAGGCACAAGTCAGTCGCTTGAGGTAATAGAGCATGTGAGTGTCACAGCTGGATTTCAGACTCAGACGTTTTCCCTCACACTTCCTGCTCTTGACTACCATGCTATGTGGTAGGAAACAAGTTTTAAAATATTATCTAACTGTTAAGCTTGTGTGACTGTTATTTCTAATACAACATAGGGAATTAAGTAATGCTTACATGTCTTTAAATCTTCAACAATGTTGCACATAACATATGTCTTCAAAATCAATAGTTGAGTGATGAGAAAGCATATATGGAAGAATAAATAATGAGAGGTGAGTTTTGAAATGAGGTGAATATAACCAAATCTAGATAACTTTACTGCCAAATGACTATTTGATTCATTTGAATCAATGGATGAGTATAAATGGCTCTATAGTCCCACAAATAATTCAATAAACTAATCTTCAACTCTATGAAGAAGGATAAAATGTGAAATGGAGTAAGCAAGCTATCTCCAATTCAGATCAGTCACAGTTTCAGATTTTGTGCTTTTGCTTTTACTCATCTCTACTTTATTTTTCAGTTATAATACAAATATTCTTTTTCCAGCATCACTTTTAGAGTTGCCAAAATGTTAATTTACAGTTGGATTTTTTTTTTTTCTGTTATCATTATTATGACACACTTGGCTCCTGGCTCTGTACTTTCAGATACTAATGAATCTAGCATTGCTGCACTGTTTCCAAACCCAACATGAGTATAGTAACTGTGTACACTTCTCAATGGGGCTCGAAAACTCAACCAGGGTTCAAATAAGCCAGCTCCAAGCAACAGCTCCTCTTAGGAGGTGGAGAGGAAGACAGCCAAATCGTACTTGCCGGAGGGATATCATTAATGCATAACGTTTCTATGAAGTGTTGGAACTAGGAGTCAAAACTCCTTAACAGTTTTGTTGCAAGCCAGCCCCCTCCACAGGTTTCAAGTTAACTCCAGCCCCAGTTATGTGGCTGCTGATCCTCTGAAGGCCTGAGAACTGAACTGTTGTGAAATTAAAGAAGAGAGTTGTGTTAGTCAGTTCTTGCACTGCTAGAAAGAAATATTTGAGACTGGGTAATTTATAAAGAAAAGAGGTTTAATTGGCTCATGGAATTATAATGCTGGTATTATAGTACCAGCCGTACAGGAATCATAATGCTGGTATATGCTGGGCTTCTGGGGAGTCCTCAGGAAACTTATAATCATGGCAAAAGGCGAAGGGGGAGCTGGCACCTCACACAGCTGGAGCAGGGGGAAGAGGGTGGGAGGAGATGCCACACACTTTTAAATGGCCAGATCTCCCGAGAACTCACTCACTCACTATCACACAGAACAGCACCCAGGGGGAGCTCTGTCCCCAAGATCCAATTACCTCCCACCAGGCCCCACCTCCAACACTGGGGATTATAATTGGTCATGAGATTTGAATGGGAACACAGATCCAAACCATATCAAGAGTGAAAAGTTCTTACTCATTAATTTGTGGAGAGGCCACTGAAGTTAAGTGCCACTCTTGAAACATATGTCTAAGGAAAAAAGTTGAACTTCAGAAATCAAGCAAACTTTCTGGCTGTCAGCCAATGAACGATACAATTGGCAGGCAAGGGCAAGGTAATCTGAGTTGAAATGATGGAAGTAAATGTTGCTATCAATAATAAAAATCAGAGGAAAGATTATATTTTTAGACTGCCAACTCTGTTAGCTTATGTTGTTATTTTTAATCTTTAATATTTTTACAAATGAAGAAAGTGAAATTAATATTTACACCAGAGAGAATGAAACATTAAGTACGCATTCGGTCCATGATTGAACTCAGTGTTCTCTACCTCACAGTACATTATACCCGCTCCTTTAATTAATTATTATTATTATCATTATTTTTTGAGACGGAGTTTCTCTCTTGTTGCCCAAGATCTTGTACAATGGCACGATCTTGGCTCATTGCAACCTCTGCCTCCCGGGTTCAAGCGATTCTTCTGCCTCAGTCTCCCAAGTGCCTGGGATTACAGGCCCCCACCACCACACCCAGCTAATTTTTTATATTTTTAGTGGAGATGGAGTTTCATCATGTTGGCCAGACTGGTCTCAAACTCCTGACCTCAGATGATTTGCCCGCCTCAGCCTCCCAAAGTGCTGGGATTACAGGCGTGAGTCACTGCGCCAGGCCCACTCCTTTAATTTCAGGAACACTAACCTCACAGAGGGCCTCAGTAGGCCCTTCAGTCCTCTCATACTTTCTCTTCTCTTCACCTTTCTCTCACCTAATGGTTGTCCCTGACTAGCGGTGTGACTTCAAGCAAGTCACTTAACCTCTCTATATCTCAGTTTTTTCCTCTGTAAACTGAGGAGAATAACAATACCTCATGTGATTGTTAAGAGCATTAAAGACTATTAAAATTACAGCCCTTTGCATTGTGCCTAAACCGTAGCAAAAGCTATGGAAATTTGTGGTTGTGATTCTTATTTCACTGAGAAAAGTTCATCAGAGGAGCATTTCCTCATGCTCTGTCATCTGACCATCTGCATCCTATGCCAGTCCTCTTGTCACTGTGGTAAAGGTCTTTATCCTTATGTAGGGTTGATCTTTGCACTTTTAAGCTATAATGTGCTCCCCGAGCAAGACCATTACTTCAGCAACTCATCCTTGTTTCATTGAATTTTCCTTCCCTGCTGGATAATTGCAAGCAACCTAAAGGCATACTGCAACATCTTTCATCTCAAAAACAGATAAGCAAACACGAACTCCATTTCCTCCAACCTTTGTCCTATCTGCCTTGCCCCAATCCCTGCAATAAAACTCCATGAAAGAGTTAGTGTTATGGTATTTCACTACACTAATTCTTCTCCTTTCTCAATTGCATTCCAATTAATTTTCCTCTTTCTCGTTCTGCCAAACTGTTCTTTTCATCATCACCCTAACACCTATGTTGCTAAATCCAGTAATTAATTTTTCTCTTTGTGACTTGATTTATCATCATGATGCATGTAACTAGTACCTCTCAGGCCCCCTTGAAAGACTCTTTTTCACTCGACTTCCAGGACATCACAGTCTTCTATTTTTCTTCTACTGATCTGGTTTTGCAGGTTTCTCCTCATCTCTTCCAAATGCTTAAGTACCATAGTGTTGAGTCCATGAATTTCTGATTGTTTTCCTTTATCCATGCTCATTCTCATGGTTCCAATCTAATTGCTTTAAAATGCTTTCTGTAAACTGGTAGCTACTAAGTATACAGCTCTAGACTGGCGCTTTCCCGGAACTCCCAGCAAATACTCTAATTGTGCTGTCAGTGTTTCCTCCTACATATCTTTTCAGCCCTTTCCAATTTGTATATTCAAATCCAAATTCTCAAGCCTAATCCTTCAGTTTCACCCTTTTCAGTAAATAGCTACTTAATCTTCTTGTTGCTCCACCCAATGGTGCTATCTGTGACTCTTATCTTTTCTTCAAAGGTCACGTGCAATCCACCAGGTTATCCTCTTGATCCTATTTTTAGAGTGTATCTGGAGGCCAGGCGTGGTGGCTTGCGCCTGTAATCCCAGCACTTTGAGAGACCCAGGTGGGTGGATCACAAGGTCAGGAGATCGAGACCATCCTGGCCAACATCTCTACTAAAGTTACAAAAATTAGCTGGGCATGGTGGCCTGCGCCTGTAATCCCAGCTACTCAGGAGGCTGAGGCAGGAGAATGGCTTGAACCTGGGAGGCGGAGATTGCAATGAGCCAGGATTGCACCGCTGCACTCCAGCCTGGTGACAGAGAGAGACTCTGTTAAAACAAACAAACAAACAAACAAACAAACAAAAAACATGTATCTGGAGTCTAAACCCCTTTTCACCACCTTGAATGTAGCCATCCTGATCTAAGCCACCACCATCTCTCCCCTTGGTTTTTGCAATAAATCTTAAGTGATCTTCTTCTTTCCACCTTCGTCTCATTTCAGTTTATCAATACAACTGTCAGAGAGATCCTTCAGAATATAAAAAGAGATCATGTCTCTCCTCTGCTGGCATTCATCTCAGGGAGGGAAAATGCAAATCTTTACAGGCGCTTCCAAGGACTTATGAAGCCAATATGAGTTCCCTGATGGTTCTGCGGCAGCAGCACTGCCTTCCTGCTCTCACTGAACACACGAGGCACATTGCCAAATCAAGGCATTTGCATTTTCTGTTTCCTTTGCCTGGGATTTTCGCCCATCAGATATCAGCATAACTCGTTCTTTATCTTTTTCCATCTGTGGTGAAATATCATCATTTCACCCTCTTTCTTTCACCCACTTTAAATGTGCAAACCTCCCTAACCTCAGTGTTTCTTATCCCCTTTCCCTGTTTTAAAAATAAGACTAATACCATCTGACATACTGTGTGTTTTACTTACTTGTTTATTGCTACTTTCATCCTCCAGAACCTAAGATCTTTGAGTGTAGACATTTTGATCTATTTTGTTCATTAGTTTATCAAGTCTAAGAATATTATGCAACATAGAACAGTTCTCAATAAATATTTGCTGTAGGAATGACTCCAAAAAATTTGGTATCTTTTCTTCACATGTTCTTATGGTGTACTCTCTGATTTGTTAACATTTTTACAATATGAGCTTATTCTATTCTCATAACAAAGCTGCAACCTACATTATGCAAATGTATCTCCATTTCACATATAAATGTTATACTTTAAAGGGATTAAGCGAGTTGCTTAAGATTAGTCAGATGGTCCTCAGTGCTATCATTCTAAATCTGTGCTACTGCATAATTCAATAAAAATAATGCTAAATTTTTGCTTTATAAAATTTGTAAAAAATAAACTCCCCTAAACTTTTTGTCCACTGGTTGATAATAAAAGAAAAAAGAGTCCTACAGATACAAATACTCAGATTTTTTTTTCATTTCTTTCTTTCTCAGCATTTATGATTGATTCATGAAAGATTATTGAGTACTTCCTTGAATTATTCACTGGCATTAGAACACATAACGTGTGGGGTTTACTGCTTTTTATGTCCACATATACCTTCACAAATTGAATATTCTGGTAGATGTCTAACAGTATTGTGTTCATGATCATATTCAAAATGATTACTTATAAGCTAAGTCTTTGGATTTGCATGCTTATTTGATTTTAAACCAGTTGAACACTACAATTCAAATGCTTTTTGTTTTACCTAAACAATAACCTATTAACTTTTCATAGAAATGTACAGAATCAGGCAATACGAAAATAAATAACACTGAGAAGCACTATTAGAATCAGGATGAGTAAAGGACTGGAGTGAACTCAGTATGATTTGGGAGCAGGTCTTAAATAGACAGGAATGTACCATAGTCCCTTAAAGCAGTATTGCAATACATCTCTGGTTCCCACACTATTTATATTTCCATTCCTTTCATATTTTCTCAGATGTTTCTATCTGCTGTTACTCAAGTCATTCCCAGTTATGAATTCTCCTTTGACTTTGATTACAGGATGTAATCTGCTGCATTATATAGTAGACATGAATATAATCTGCTGCATTATATAGCTACTAATAGGAGGTTCTCACTATTTTTAGGCAAATTCTTGTTATTCCCTTTTCTTTTTGGACACAAATCTTTGACCTCCCTTTAATTGCATAGATTGTTTCTAACCCTGGCTGCCTTCTCTGTATCCATTGTCTTATAGGCCAGTGCACTACAGCTGTCTCATTTCTATAATTCAGCAAATGTTCAGAGAGATAGAATTGTGAACACCATTCTTTCTAGCTGTAAATAGAAGCAAGTTGCTTTGTGCGTTTCTGGGTAATTTCATCTGTGGTTTCCATTCAGATACTTTTACAAATGGTCTTGTTTCAGAATCAATTCAGTTCCTCCCTCCTCAGCCGTATCTCACTAAAATGTATGTGATACATAAACTTAGCAAAAACTCACTTCTATTTAAATGTGCTAGTTCCAGCTCTTTGTTCTGTTCACCTTTATCGTCTGCTTACCTCCTTGTATTACTCTGATTTATGTAAGTAAAGATCTTGAACACTGGAAGGCAGCAAATTACACAGGACCTGTGTAGTCTTGAAGGGCAGATGTGATGTCTTACTTTTGTAATCCCACAGCTTCTAGCACAGTGTGTGCAGATTGAATAAGTAGATGTCTGTGAGTTACATTACAACATTTTAAAATTCCGCCACACTTATCAAAGTGGGGACAGGATGCACATTTCAACCTGCAGCCTCATTTTTTCTTTTTTCTTATTTGTTTACCTTTCTTATTTGTTGTCCTTTGGTAAGTTAAAGCATGTTGTGCAAAAGTGTTACTCCCCAAGAACTAAGAATTGCCTCAATAAGTTCTGTTTTATGCCTATTGCACATACTCACGTGGGAACTTTGTAAATATTATTCTAATTAGAAAGCCTTGAATATCTATTGCTCTAGGAGACTCAGGATCCTTTATTAATCACTTCAAGTTTCACTTTCAAGTTTCACTTTCACAGTGTAAGCCTGTAACAGTGAGCAATAAGCTTTTCTCTATACATTATTACCCAAGTTAATGGCATACATATTGATTAAAATATGAAAGGTGAGAAACACGTCATTTGCCTTATAGAAGTTTTGAGAAATATTTGAGGTGTTCATCAGTCAAATGATAATGAATACCAACTATCTAGTAACTGATAACTTCATCTAGTGGTAGTAATAATACTTTACGTTTGTTATCCCATTTAATCCTCAAGACAGCTTCATGTTGAGTATAATATTATTACTGTTATTTTACCATTGAAGTAAATTAGGTTTACAGTGGTTAAATAACTTGCCAAAGATCATAGAGCAGTCAAAAAATCGAGTCGAATTGAAACCAAAAGTGTATCTGAATCCAGAGCCTGTCCTCTTCCAAACTGTGATACTTCAAACAATATTACATTAAGGTTTATACTTTTGAGTGGCTTCATAGGTTATATATAATGTGTCCAAATCCAGGTTAGAAAGAACAATTCAAGTTAATAATTTCTATTTTGAAAATATGTGTAGCACGGTACATTCATTAAGAGAATTTATAATCAATAACCTTTCCATATGAAGGTTAAAAAATTTTGGACCAGGCCGTGCACGGTGGCTCACGCCTGTAATCCTAGCACATTTGGAGGTGGAGGTGGGCGGATCATGAGGTCAGGAGATTGAGACCATCCTGGCTAACACGGTGAAACCCCGTCTCTACTAAAAATACAAAAAATTAGCCGGGCGTGGTGGCGGGTGCCTGTAGTCCCAGCTACTCAGGAGGCTGAGGCAGGAGAATGGCGTAAACCTGGGAGGCAGAGCTTGCAGTGAGCCGAGATCGCACCACTGCACTCCAGCCTGGGCGACAAAGCCAAACTCTGTCTCCAAAAAAGAAAAAAATATTTGGACAAGCACAAACAGGGCTCTGGTAGAAGGCAGACTGTGGTAAGTTTGATTAAGGATATTTGTAATGCCCTAGGGAATCTTGAGGAAGGAGAGAAGTGTCACGATCTTTTAGAGAGTGTCACTCCCTGGGCGTTGGGGTGAAGACAGAGAGAGGAAGAGACAAATATCCTTGCTAACAGTGGTAGAACATCTCACTAAATGGGCAGGAGTCTAACAAAAGGGAAGAGAAAATAAAGTGAGAAAAAGCATTTCAGACAGAAGAAAGAGGATGGAGTGAGGTACAGAAATGAGAAATTTATAAACCCTAAAAGCATAAATTAGACATGAGACTAGAAAGAGCTAAGAGCCTAGTTTTGGAAAAGAAAGAAAAATATCTAATAGTTATTTTTTAATGTGGCTTAGGAAAGAAGCAGCAAGTCAAATCTAAAAACAACAGCCAAATGCTTCATGTAGTCTGTGGTAGAGACCAAGGCTATGATTAGAAGATGTTTCAGGGTATTGAGAAGAGTATACAACTTAGAAATAACTCTAGATATAACTTAGAAATAACTCTAAGTTGTATACTCTTCTCAATACCCTGAAACATCCAATCATAGTCTTAGTCTCTATCACTTAGAAATAACTCTAAGCCAGGCACGGTGGCTCATGCCTGTAATCCCAGCACTTTGAGAGGCCGAGGTGGGTGGCTCGCTTTAGGTTAGGAGTTTGATACCAGGCTGGCCAACATGGTGAAACTCCGTCTCTACTAAAAATACAAAAATTAGCCAGGCATGATGGCATGCACCTGTAATCCCAGCCACTCGGGGGCTGAGGCACAAGAATCATTTGAATCCAGGAAAGGGAGGTTGCAGTGAGCCGAGATCGAGCCACTGCACTCCAGCCTGGGTGACAGAGCAAGACTCCATCTCAAAATTAAAAAAAAAAAAAGAAAAAAGAAAAGAAATAACACTAGCTTCCTTAATACACATAGTGTTGAATATGAAATGGTATTCATTTATTGCCAATTTTATTGACATCCATTAACTTTATTAAATGCCAAGTGTAGTTTGACATATCCAGTTACTCTTGTGTTACTAAAAACAGCAGTTACAACAACACAACTGTTCTATAGAGCAGATTTAAAGATCTGGAACCAGTAGCCAGTAAAGCTCTTTGAAGGAAGGCCATGGTTCCCATCTCCCTCAACTGAAACCCCTTTTGCAAAATGATGACAGTGAGAGAAATCTGACATAGTTGACTCCATGTTGCTTCTTACTCCCAAGCTGTTCATGGTCATTCCTGGGCATGGACCAAGCTGACTTTGGGAGTACTTTAGTTTATAGTTTAACCTTAAAGCAAGGATGATCATAGCCCTTCCCAAAACTAAATCAGTTTTATAAAACAAATAAAAGTCCACAACGTTAATATTAGGAGAGGGACCTGAATTCTGCTAAGATGTAGGTGTAGTTAAAGGATAACCAGTCATTGTTCTGGAGGTCACAAGATGTGTCACAAGACGTGTAGCAAGATGCGTAACTTCCCCAGTTACTCCTGTAGATAACGTCACTATTGTAGAATATACATTGGCCTTTCGAGAGGTCTTTTCAGACTTTTTGCATTTCTGATGACCAGCTGACTCTACCCAGGCCAGGGTTTCATGATTCAATCAGTCCTGTGGCTCCCACTCAGAGGCTGAGTCAGCCGGTGTGGACTGTTTTCCACACCTCTATGATTTCATTTCCAGCCATACAACATTCCCCATTCCCTAGCCTTGACCACCAAAATATCCTTGAGAAACCCGAACCTCCTGAGCCTTCCGTGAGAAATTGATTCAAGTAAATAACTCTGTCTCCCAAGTGGTATTGCTGGCCTTGCCTCAATTATACTGTTCTTCACGGAAGTGCCATGGCCTCGGTGAACTGGTTTTGTCTTTGCAGTGGGCAGGAAGATCCCACTGGACGATTACACAACTTGGATGTCACAGCCACTCAGGGACTGCCATAGGTGGGTGACTCATTTCAGTTTCTGAGGTCACCCATTTAGTGGCAATTAAATAATCATTTCTGCTTTTCCTTCCTGTGAGTCCACTACTCCCACTGCTGGAATATTAATTCAGTTGGAGCTACAAGACGCAAAGATCATAGAGCAGGCTTAAAGCTGATCCATGCCATTCTTTTAAAAAGGTTGCAAAGTGAATTTGTAACTGTGGCAACAGTTAGACATTTTTCAATCACAATTTACAGAAGTATTTTGGTTTTATTGTTGTCCTTTGGTAAGTTAAAGCATGTTGTGCAAAAATGTTACTCCCCAAGAACTAAGAATTGCCCCAATAAATTCTGTTTTATGCCTATTGCACATACTCACGTGGGAACTTTGTAAATATTATTCTAATTAGAAAGCCTTGAATATATATTGCTCTAGGAGACTCAGGATCCTTTATTAATTCATGATGTGGTTCAAGCTAGCTGTGAAGTTATGGGAGTGGGAAGATAAGTATCATCAACTCCAGATGTCTTATGTAATACAGACCACAGTGAAAAATGAGACCTTCCTGCAGTCATACCAAACAATCTGTCGAGAGATGTTGATTTAATAACTTTTTTGAGGAAAGCACAGTGCAAGCTACCAGCTGGGGGAGAGGGAGAAGAATTAGACATGGATCCTACCCCAGAGAAATACAAACTAGTGCAACAGAGAAGTGTGCTTCTGTGTTTCAAATGACACCGATCGTTTTCCCCTAAGCAGTATGTGAAATGTGAGGACTTTAGTAAACCCATTGTTTGCTCCCTTTTGGATTGCTGAGAGTCCAAAGAAATTAATGCAACTTTTAAAGTATTCTAGGCAAATGTTTTACCTAATGAGAAAAAACAACAACAAATTTGTATTTGCTCATTTATTGAGGAGAAAGCAATTGAACTCTAATAAGGGTTTGTTGTTGTTGTTGTTTTTCTCAGATTACTGAATATTTTATCTTTAATTCGTAAGTCACAATAAGCTGGAGAATGTTAATTAGTTCATTTGGTTCTTCTATAAATATTTTCTTTTTAAGAGGTACAATGGCCTGGTGCGGGCGCTCAAACCTGTAATCCCAGCACTTTGGAAGGCCGAGGCGGGTAGATCACGAGGTCAGGAGTTCAAGACCAGCCTGACCAATATGGTGAAACCCTGTCTCTACTAAAAATACAAAAATTAGCCAGGTGTGGTATCACGCGCCTGTAGTCCCAGCTACTCAGGAAGCTGAGGCAGAATAATTGCTTGAACCTGGGGTTGCAGTGAGCCAAGATCACACCACTGCACTCCAGCCTGGGTGACAGAATGAGACTCCGCCAAAAAGTGCAATGTTTGATGCACACAACATTCTGGTTCAAGGTAGAAATTGTACATACACACACATACACACACACATTAACGAAAGGAAACATGACGATGGGGTCCTTGATGGACAACAATATCAGTTGGGAATGCCACCATAAGCCAGTTTTCCAGTTTGTTCTGTTTAATTATTGCTCTATTAAAAATCCATTCTATTTGAGTTTAGTAAAGACAGTAAAAAAAATGGAAAATTTTATTTTGAACCTTGAAAGAGCACTGGTTCTCCCACAATTACGACTGATGCAAAGAACGGAATGGCACTCCTAACTTGTGACAGATAATGTGAAATACAGGGTAACATTAGGAGGCTTTCTCATGTAAGTTCACACCAGACACCTTACTATTGTGGAAATGATATTTTCAGACTTTTAGTGCTAGACTTTCAGATTTTTAGTGCTAGGAATTCCATTAAATTAACCTAAAGATGCTTAGAGGATGCATAGATATTAATAAAGCTCATAAATAATGAAACATTTTGGTTAATGTTTCATTGACTAAGGCTAGTTCCATCCTGGGTGCAGAGTCAGTTTGGAAATGCACTACAAAGATATATGACAGAAGGAAGGAATATAGGGAGGGTAAGGAATTGTGTCCATTAATGCAATCAATCTACCATATGTAACAATTAATTAACACCAAATTTATGTCAGCACTAAGGAAATTTCTCATGTAAATACTGGAAGAAAAAATGAACTAGTGTATTCACACTCTATAATTGTGGCCTACAGTATAATACAGTGCAATATAAAATACACTACATAGGAATGGGTGCAGTGTTTTATGTCAACTCTGTTTGGGTTGTGTACTCATTTTCCTGTTGTTCATTAAGCTTTTAAAGCACTAGAAGGCATGTTTCTGGTGTGATGTTGACTACCATGATGGAACAAATATAAATTATATATTTCAAATTATATTCTCAGAAATATCCACTGACAATGAGACAGCCAGGTGGGAGGAGGTCCCTGGAGAAACTCCAACCAGCCTGCCCACTAGGGTGGAGCCTCCGGAAGTTCGCACCGTTTGCAGTGAGGAGAAGCCTGGCTCCTCCTCTTCCTGTGTGGAACCTGGGAGTCGAATGGCGGGCAGGAAGCACTCTGACAGGGACTCTGGCCTAATGAGAGTCCCTATTTCCCCCTTTTCTTCCTTTTCAACCAATAAAACCCTGTCTTACTCACCATTCAAATGGTCCGTGAGCCTGAAGTTTCATGACTGTGGGACAAAGAACCCTGTCTTTAGCTGAACTGAGAAAAAGTCCTGTAACAAGTTTGCCACAGCTGGGGATCTATTAAAACAGCTTTAAGAATGGAACAGACTGTGGTAGATCAATTCCTACAAAAGATGATTGTTACAAATTCCACAAAATGCCCCTTTTTTTTCCCACAGTGTCCCTTTTAGTAGCCATGGCCTTTTACCATGATGTCTTATAGTAAATTACAAGAAGACATTTTGATAATAACAACTTTGCATGTATTATCTTGTGTAGCAAACGAAACGTATATATATCCTTGTGTAAAGTCCAGGTATGAGACATGCAACTGATTTCCTCAAAATGTTTTAAAAATGTTTCATTTAAGACCAAGAATTAGAAAGCTTACAAATGCCTCTTTTCCTCTAATAGAACATTTTATTGTTAACTCACCATTCATTTATCAAAGCAATAGGGATGACCCAAATCGCTGATACTGAAGGTCTCAGTGTAATAGCAAAGCTTCACAAAAGCCCTGGGAATATGAACATTTGATGAGAACAGATGAAAATCTACCGGCTGCCCATGGACATGGACTCCCTACATTCCTCTCCAAACAAACTAAGTTGGTGCTTACAACCTAAAAACGTGAGACTGTCTCCAGCCATTATCTCTTTACCTTGAGGGTTTAAAGCTATAATCCTAACCAGAGTAGTTGCCTAAAGGAGTCAACAACAGTGTAGCAGAGGTGGTTTTGGCTCTTTCCACTGGGATGCATTCTTTTCCTTCTATTTAGATGGGCTTTCCCCAATATATAATACCAGATAGAATAGCTATACCTCTAAGGATCATAAGCAGATAGGCCAAAATTATTACAATATTAAAGAAAATTACTCTATCCGTCAGAATAAAATAGGTTTTGCTGTGTTAAAAAATATATATATATAAAATCCCAAACTAAACATTCTCATACCATATGCTCTCTCAATCTTGGTCCTTAGAATTTACCCAAAGAAGTTAAAAAGTTATGTCCACAAAAAATCCAACACGATATTAGTAGAAGCTTTATTCATCATTGCCAAAACTTGCAAGCAAGCAAGATGTCCTTTAGTAGGTGAATAAACAACAAACTGTGGGATATCCAAACAATGGAACATTGTTCAGCACTGAAAATAAATGAGCTATCAAGCCATGAAAAGACATGGCATCAACCTTAAGTGCATATGATTAATTGAAAGAAATCCATCTTAAAAGATTAGTTATTGCATCATTTCAACTATGTGACATTCTGTAAAAGGCGAAACTAGAGAGAAAATAAAAAGATTGGCCAGGTGTGGTGGCTAACACCTGTAATCCCAGCACTTTGGAAGGCCAAGGCAGGCAGGTCACCTTAGGTCAGGAGTCCAAGATTAGTCTGGCCAACACGGTGAAAATCCATTTCTACAAAAATACAAAAAATCAGGCGTGATGGCAAGTGCCTGTAATCCCAGCTACTCAGGAGACTGAAGTGGGAGAATTTCTTGAACCCAGGAGGCAGAGGTTGCAGTGAGCCAAGATCACAACAGTACACGCCAGCCTGGATTGAGTGAGACTCCCTCACAAACAACCAAACAAACAAAGCCAAAAGAAAATAAAAAGATCACTAGTTGCCAGGGGTCAAGGTGGAGGTGGCAGATGAAGAAGTAGATCTCACACAGGATATTTAGGGCAGTGAAAGTACTCTGTATGATACTATAATGGTGGATACATGTCATTATACACTTATCTGACTCCATAAAATGTACAGCATCAGGAGTGAACTCTAATGCCAACTAGAGTCTTTGGGTGATAATGATGTGTCAGCATAGATTCATCAGTTTTAACAAATGTACCACTCTTATGGAGATACTGTTAACAGCAAAGGCTATTCATATGTGGAGTCAGATGACATATGGGAAATATTTATCCTTCCTCTAAATTTTGCTGTAAACCTAAACTGCTCTAAACACTAAAGTCAATTAAATAGTGCAAAAATCTTAGGTAAAAATACAATAAAGACTATACTAACTTCCAGATTTTCTTCATTGCTTTGATCAGAATATGTTTTCATGTATTTGTGAATTTCTGCTCTTCTCTTTTGGGCTTGGCAGGGTTCCAGGTACTAGAGACACAGCAGGGAGTAGAACAGGGACTCCCCATGGCACTTAATTCTAGTCCAGCAAACAAAGAAAAACTGAACACAGAAATGGGCACAAAGTTTACTCTTAGTTAGTAATGAACGTGTGCTAGGAGGAAAACATTTTTACTGAGCTGTATTTCTCTGCCTAATTGTTCCTTAAGTTGTTGTTTCATTAATTAGAAAACACTGAGAGCTGGGCACGGTGACTCACACCTGTGATCTCAGCACTTTGGGAGGCCAAGGCAGGCGGATCACTTGAGGTCAGGAGTTTGAAACCAGCCTGGCCAACATGGCGAAACCCTGTCTCTACTAAATATACAAAAATTAGCCAGGTGTGGTGGTGCGTGCCTGTAATCCCAGCTACTTGGGAGGCTGAGGCAGGAGAATGGCGTGAACCCAGGGGGCAGAGCTTGCAGTGAGCTGGGATTGCACCACTGCATTCCAGTCTGGGTGACAGAGGGGGACTGTCAAAGAAAAGAAAAGAAAAGAAGAGAAGGGAAGAGAAGATAACAGAAAGACAAGACTGACGCTCTTACAAAGCTGAACTCATTCATTAGGAAGCACATGGGAATGGGTGTGTGCATACGTGTACAGACACATACACACACACTCGCGGGACACTTTCAAAATATTTTTTAAAACATACATGATTTCACTTATTTTATATTTCATCTCAAACCCTTTACGAAGCTAGTCTTAGCCAACTAGACACTAAGGAAGCAAGCCATCCATCTGCAGTAATGAGGAAAATCATTAGATAATTCATTTTATTTTATGTTCCTACACATCAATCTTCTCTGAAAAGCCATTAAGATTTAATCCAAAAATTTATTCTCAAAGGAATGTAATAGGACTTCAGAAACTAACAAGGTTAACAATAAGAAAATATATCATTTCTAAATTACAGGGCTTTGTTGATCTGACATTTAAAATCTCCCTTTTAACCACTAGTACGGAAATGAGTTCTAAGGGTTGAAATGCACACTGCACTAAACCATTGGATTTGTAAAAGCCAACAAGAAATCATTGGACTTTTACAATTTAATTTCTAAATTGAACGATTTTCCATCCCTTTTCTTCATATATTTCTCCATTCTTTTGTTTCCTTTTAATTTTAGTGCCTAACTATCCCTAGTTATCAGAAGCAATACTAGTATATATGTATATACTTCTGATATATATGTATAGTGATAACTGTATATATAGTGTGTACACATGTGTTTATGTCATATATATGTTTATATATCTATATAGATAGATAGCTATATATGTGTATGTATATATGACTCAGGCCTATATATATATATATAAAACTATATATAAAACTATCTTCAAGGAAACTATTTTCAAAATTATACCGTAAAGGATACTTAGTCAAAGGAAAATTTCCAACACATCTTTCCTTTAATCTCTTCTCAACAACAAAAGGTGTAATGTTTTTGAGCAGATCAATAGTTGCTTTTGGAAAATGAGTCTAATCTGAGGAACCCTTGTTCAATTTTGTTGTTCAATTTCATTAATTCTTAAACTTAAGCTATTTGTGCAACACTTATGGAGGAGAAAACAGTTGAAGAATAATCTCAGAAACTGACAGGACATGATGAAATGCCTGTCAATCCTTTGGTATTTTTTTTTTCCTTTTTAGTCAAATTTCCATGTGCTTTTTCTAAGAAGAAAGAAGCAATAAGAAACAACTGTCATTTCTAATTTCTTATAGTGAAGCAATGATCTGCCATAGGATATGAACTTCTCACAATAGGCTTCAATAATTTTGACCCAGAATGGAGTGCAGGATCACCACCCGGAAACTTAATGAAAAGTCAGTAAACGCCAGGTAGGCATTTGTAACTGCCAAAGCACGTGTGAGGATAAAATGACCTAGCACATGGCCAGGCACTGGCAGGTGCTGTTAAAGGCAGAACAGATAACTATCTGTTGGCTCTAGCACAGCCGTCTGTCCTCATTAGATGTCCTACTGTCCTTGTAATATGGGTCGGCCGTGTCCCCACCCCAATCTCATCTTGAACCGTAGCACCCATAATTCCTACATGTTGTGGGAGGGACCTGGTGGGAAATAACTGAATCATGAGGCCAGTTTCACTTACACTGTTCCTTTGGTAGTGACTAAGTCTCCCAAGATCTGATGGTTTTATAAGGGGAAATCCTTCTGGCTTGGCTCTCATTCTCTCTCTCGCCTGCTGTAATGTAAGGCGTGCCTTTCGCCTCCGCCATGATTATGAGGGCTCCCCAGCTGCGTGGAACTGAGTCTATTAAACTTCTTTTTCTTTATAGATTACCCAGTCTTGACTATGTCTTTTTCAACAGTGTGAAAAGGAACTAATACACCTTGCCATGCCTTCAATTTTTCTTTTTCTTTTTTTTTTTTTTTTAATAAAGATCATTCTATTTTAGCTTTCCTATCCAAGTCCCTACCCCGATCATTTTAGTGTAGAGAAGAGGCAGCTTAGGGCTCTGGAAGAGAATCCCAGGAGTATTAAGGCTTAGATTTGGCAGTAATCAACAAAACTAGGAGAAAACTGGTATTCTTGTTTTAGTCCAGACTTGGTATCATATCTTCCTTTCAGTGTCACATTTCCCTTCTTCTCTGTCTTTTCTTCAATTCCTCAATGAACACTTGCTATTCTTCTGTTCCCTTTGCTTTCCTTCTACTACCTGAAGTCTCATATCTATGCCCACACTCAACTCACTTTGCTTTGAAATTGCTCCTTCTTCTACTCTACTACTGCTTCGAAAGAAGAAATAATTCAATAAGTTATTGATGGCAAAGTATTTGACTAACATTTCATGAAAATAGACTTTTAGTCACATCTTTTAGTTTAATCTAAGGAGTAGATTTGCAAGAATAAGCTTTCAGAAACACTTATGTATTTAAAGAGTTATTTCCCAAAATATCTCATGATGTAAGCAAAATATTTTGAGGCATGAGGACTTTTTCATACACCTTAAGTCAAAAATATTGGCAGGGAATTCTTTCCACTATAAGTAAGTTCGGTCTAGTCTAGGACCATAAATGATCTTACATTTGCTCATTAAATACAAGACAACAGGCACACATCATTTCTTTGAATTTAAAAAATGACAAATTCAGTAGGAATGTCAGTTTACCTTCCCCCAGGTGTATACCTAAAATAATAATTTCCGTATTTAAAACATCAGCTTCTTTCTGCTTTTCATCCGTCATCTGCAAGTGATGATTCTGTGCTGAAGGAAAATTCAGTCTCAGTCACATTGTCATCTTCGCTACACTCCGTTCCTCAGTTGTTGGTTTTCACTGAGTTCAGGGTAGCCATGTTATGTTGTCTAAGGCCACCTAACCCCACCAGGGCTTGAAATTCGCTGCTTGACAGCCACCCATAGGAAAGAGGACGCTTTGATGGGATTGGCAGCGTCTGTGCCAGGTTACAGCCTCCCTAAAGGTGTCACACAGCCATTCTTGTTTCGGGGTTGCCGCCTCACCACTGCGATTAGGATGGGGAAGAGGGTGGCCAGATGCGGGGGGAAATTTGCTGATCTGTCTCCCTTGTTCCCACTCGAGTTTCATTCAGAGAAAGTCACCTTCCTGCCTCTCACTTCACAACATCACCATCGCTCCTAATCTACCTCCAGAATAACCCACAAGAAGTCTTTGACAGCATTAGGCCCTTAGAAAATGCAGGCAGAGCCACTGACCTCAAGTTGATTCTTCTTTATAACTTGGCTAAATTATAGGAACAACAAATTATAAAAACTTACTGCTTGCTTGAAATGGATGAGAGGCCGTGGAGAAAAATAGTGTTTTACGTGTATAACACAAGATTTGTACGAGATAACATAAGAGACTGACAGTGTCTTCCTAACTTCACTTGATGCCAAGAATACACATCTGGAAAGAGCAGCAAACACTCAAAAAATCATCTTGTTCTCCATATTGTGTTAGTGCATAATATAAAGTAGAATTCGATACTGTGGATGGCTCTCTTTTTCTTGCCATATTCTGCCCTCTTGCTTCTCTGATGTGCATCCAGTATAATACGTTACAGTTTCTCTTTGGTGCTGTTCCTTCAGGGTTTCTGTTGCTGGTTTTCATTTTACTTGATCTCTATATGTCACAGCTCCACAAGGCTCAGTCTTTACCCCGTGCTGTTCTCTGTATTGCAATATCATCAATCCTATGATTTTAAATACAACATGCAGTCACGCACCATATAACAATCTTTCAGCCAGTGATGGACCCCATATACAATGGTGGCCCCATAAGATTATAATATCATTTTTTACTGTACCTTTTTATGTTTAGATACACAAACACTTACCATTGTGTTATACTTGCCTGCAGTATTCAGAACAGTAACATGCGTACAGGCCTGTAACCTACAAGCAACAGGCTGTACCATGTAGCCTAGGTGTGCAGTAGCCTATACTGCCTAGGATTATGTAAGTACATTCTATAATGTTCACACAATGAATATTATAGGAACATATAGGAAGTTGCCTAATGATGCATTTCTCAGAACATATCCCTGTCATTCTGTAAAGCATGACCTTATATTTTCACAATTCCTCATTTTATTTTTCCCTCAGATGCTCTCTAAGATTCTGATTAATGAACAATTATCTACTTAAAACGTCCGACATAATTCCTCCAGACACTTCAGTCTAAATCCTTGAGATGCTTCCCTCCAACACCTTATCCTCATCATTTTCCTGATCTCATTTGTCTCTTATTTTTCCTTTCTTCACCCCTTACATCCAATCATTCAATAAATCCTTAATTTGTCTCCCTAAATACATCTCAAATCCATCCATAGTTTTGGTCTCCACGAGGGCTGGAACTTGACTATTTTGCTTAGAAAATATATTATTTTATAATATATTCCATCTGTTTACTTAATCCTTTAAAAATATATCCTTTCTTATTGAAAGAAGAATGGGGAACAGAATATGTGACACAGGCCTAATTAATAAGTATGTTGAATTAGACTAGGAAGTGGGTTGAATTCAAGTCACTTCAGATTTTTATTCTAAAAATAAACTTTCACTTACGATTTAACCAGTTTTCCAGAGATTAAGCATCATGCAATTGGCCACCTTTCCCTACCCTTCCTGAATAATATCATATTCCTTATGTATGCATTATGAATCTTTTCATCAATAGGGAATGTAGGAGAAGTGGTATTAATTAAACAACAGCATAAAATGAAATACAAAAAAATAAACTTTGGGAGATTATTTCTACATGTATGGATAAAGGGTTTTTTTTAACTTTTTTAAGACAGGCTTTTGCTATGTTGCCCTTCAAATTTCCCTTTTCTGTTGGAAGGAAGGAAGGAAGGACGGGAGGGAGGGAGGGAGGGAGGAAGGGAGAAACTAGCTATATCCACACAAGAAAATACTACTCAGTGATAGAATGGAATACTGATATGTTCACCAGCGTATGCAATAAATGCACCATGCTAAGTGAAACAAGCAAATAAAAAGTATATGTATGTATGCCATGATTTCATTTCAGTGACTTCCTGGAAAAGGCAAATGCGTAGAAGAAACAGAAAGCAGTGCAGTGTTTTCCAGAGGACAGAATGGGGATAATGTTGTCTAAAGAAGGAGATGAGATAATATTTTGGGTTATGCAAATTTTCCATAGCTCGATGGTGCTTTTATCAAAACTCACTCAAAAGCATATATTTTACTGGATGTAACTTACATTTCAATAAAATATACTGGGAAAGTCCATTTGTTCAATCAATCAATCCTACAATCAGTAAGTTAAGAAATACTTATATGTCACTATTAGGTATATGATTGATATTTTAGCAGTAATACTACAGTGAAAAATCAATATGATAAAACGTGTGACAACATCTCAATTTATATGAATTTCAGATTATGTTACTTTTAATTATCTTCCTACAGTAAAGTATATATCTGGTGCAAATACGTAAATAAAGGGGACAGGTGAAATTTTGATGGTAAATTGCCCAAATAAGAAAATGGGTTTTTGCGTTGGCTCTAAATCATGGATACACACAACAGAAAACTCAGTAATGAGGACTTTATCTGAAAGCCAACCCATAGCTCTGCTAGAGAAATTCTGAGTCCTTCTGTTGCCTGTGCTGGGTAAGAGGGGAAGGTCCGTTTCTCATGAGAGAAACTCAGTGATTAACACGTAAAAACAGTGACAGGCAGTCTGGAAAGTACACACATACATCTATTAAATGTATCGAATATTGGTCTCTGTGACCTTCAAGAGATGATATTAAGAAAAAAAAAAACAAGTTGTAAAGGAAGAGAACACTCTTCGCTCCTGTACACTCCCAGAGCAGTCATACCAGGAGCTTTGCTTCAAGCAACACACTTACAAAGCACAGGCAAGTTTAATTACTCCCCTTAGGCACTAGAGATCTGAAGCCTTCAAATTTCCCTTTTCTGTTGGAAGGAAGGAAGGAAGGACGGGAGGGAGGGAGGGAGGAAGGGAGAAACTAGCTATATCCACACAAGAAAAT
>NW_012101643.1:672097-692187 GCF_000951045.1 Mandrillus leucophaeus | reverse complement strand
AGCTTTGCTTCAAGCAACACACTTACAAAGCACAGGCAAGTTTAATTACTCCCCTTAGGCACTAGAGATCTGAAGCCTTCAAATTTCCCTTTTCTATTAAAGCAAAAATCTGAGCATTTTCTATTTTATAAAATAATGAATAATTAAATGTAGACATTTATTTTCCATTGACCTTTCTGAAGCACCAACAGACAGACACCTCCCTCTGCCTTTCTCACCCTCTGTCTGGTGTTCCAGGTTTTCCAAACAGTGGGCTTGCTTGTGGTGGTCCATGAAGTGGACAGAATATGTCTGCATCCAAATAGCAGTTTTTTATGCTTTTGTTTTTCAGCATGAAATCAAGCTTAAATCAACAAATTATAATCTGACAAAATCTTTAAAATAATCTCTGTGGTACATAATATTAAAAGTGTAAGAATTTGTCATAGTAAACATATGTGACTCAAAAGATAGGTATGGTAACAAGAAGGAATGAACATAATCTCTTATTTTTGGGTTGTAATTTTTTGAGACAGGGTCTTGCTCTGTCACCCAGGCTGGAGTGCAGTGGTATGATCGTGACTCACTGCAGCCTCGACCTCCTGGTCTCAAGTGAGCCTCCCACCTCAGCCCCAGAGTAGCTGGAACTACAGGCATGCACCACCATGCCTAGTTAATTTTATTTAAATTGTATTGCCCAGGATTAAAATCTCTATTTTTATTAGCCATCTTTGAATAAAACACCCTTTGCTATCACCCAATTCCCTTTCTTTTGGACACCATGATCACAATTAACTGTATTTGTATGAAGCTTTTCCAGATATAATACAAAATAAAACATTGCTTTTTCACACCCATCTCTTGTGGGTTTCATTAGAAAGTGCCACTTCCTAAGGGCATGAGATCCTTTTAGGACACTGACATAATTCCATTTCTGGATGAAAAATTCTGAAGGACACACCATGGTTTTTGGAGACAGCACCAAACACTGCAGCGATAAATTGCCTTCCCAGGGCAGCAACAAGTCCCCCGTAGTAACCCATTCTCTTTTGCAATGGTATGATTTCTTTCTTCACTATAAATATACATCTGTACTGTCAAATCTCATGCAACAATAGTATATTTTTATTGCTTTCAACAAAAATGTAATGACAAAAATACTAAATATAGGAAGGAATTTTTGGCTTTCAGATATAAATATGGATTGTGCATATGAACACTTCATTTGAAAGAAAAAGCAAAACCTCTAAAATCAATAAAAACTTTTGCAAAATTTTTTGCATTTTTCTTAAATTGATGTGAAATCTCATGCAACAAAGTACACAGACTTTAAGAGTACCATGCAATGAGTCGTACGTACACTCTTGTAACCATCTGACAATAAAGATGTAAACCATTTTATTCATTCCAGAAGGTTATCTCATGCCCACTTTCTAGTCAGTTTCTCTACTCCATACTTAGGGGTCATCACTGTTCTAATTTTTTTCTCCACAGCTTAGCTGTGTGCGCTCCAGAACTTTGTACATATGGATTTTATAAGCATGTACTAGTTTGTATTGGATTCTTTCACTCTAATGTTTCCAGTCATCTTCCATGCTGTTGGGTGCATCGAAGTCATTATTTTATTGCTAAGTAACCTACACCAAAGTTAGTTTATTCATTAAAATACTGATGGACATTTGAGTTATTTCTAGTCTATGATCATTTAAATAAAGTTTCTATTTGTGGGCACATGTTTTTATTTTTCTTGAGTAAATGCTGAGAGTGAAATTACTGGATATGTGTATGTCTCACTTTACCGGAAAGAGACTCAATGATATCTCATTTTTTTTACACTATGAGTTTACACTATGAGTTTTTACACTGTGAGTAATGAAGTCAAGGATCTTTTCAGTGAGTATAGTCAGAATTTCTCTTGTTCAGTGTCTGTTCAAGTATTTGACTGTTGATTATATTGAGTTGTGTCTTCTTATTTATTTGTAGAAGTTAATGATAAATCCTGACTACAATATGTACGTACATGTACACACACACACACACACACATATATATGAAAAGGCAATTCATGGAATGGAAGAATATATTTACCATATATTGTGTGTCTCGAAGAGCTGAAGTTTTAAATTTTGATAAAGCCTTTTATGGTTAGTGCTTTTTATATTCTAAGAAAATTTTGCTTACCGCCGTTCACAGAATTTCTGCTGTGCTTTCTTCTAACTGTAATCTCCACCTCATGGGTTCAAGCGATTCTCCTGCCTCAACCTCCTGAGTAACTGGGATTACAGGCATGTGCCACTACACCCAGCTAATTTTTGTATTTTTAGTAGAGACGGGGTTTCACTATGTTGGCCAGAATGGTCTCCATCTCCTGACCTCATGATCCGCCTACCTTCGCGTCTCAAAGTGCTGGGATTACAGGCATAAGCCACCGTGCCTGGCCAAGGCTTCCTATTTTTAACTTTCAGTGTTTGGTCTGTGATCAATCTCTAGTTAATTTTTGTGCATGATAGGAGATAAGGGTCAATACTTATTTTGTGCTATATGGTTATCAAGGTGTTCCAATGCTATTTGTTGAAAAACCTATAATTTGCTGCTGAAACTACATTGACATTTTTGTCAAAATCAATTGATCATAAATATGATCTTGCAAAATCTAGAGCTAATGATCTCAATTATTTTTATTTCCAAATCAATTATTAGGCTCATCAATTATTTCACTCATGGATGAGTGAAAGAGCTTTCCTTGGAATTCACTCTTTTTATGTTTTGTTTCCTGCAAAATAAATTTTTATCTTCCTCCCTCATTTTTCTTCCTACCTTAGTCAGTAAGCTTCATTTCTCTAAATTTCCAAAAATCACCTTGAAGGAAAAAAATATGGAATCTGTCAACAGGCGTATTGTAAAGGTTGGGTGACTACATGCTGTGGTTTACTCAGATACATCATACCTGGGTTATCTGCTCGCTAAACTCCCAAGAGGGTGTAGAAAACTGAATAGGAAATCTTGCAGACCTTTTTATTCCTATACATTTTTCTTTCTGTTTCAATTTGTGATAAAATAATGTGAGAAAACATTTATTTATTTATTTTTTATCAAGTAGTGACTCTCAGTAATTCTTAATGGCAAATAAAAGAAATTGAGGGAAGGATAAAAATTCACAGACGTAAAGATGATTTGGTTAATAACAATCTAAATAATCCTTAATTATCTCATAAGCCAAGCTCAAATGGATATTTTTATGTATTTTATATTTCATTTGAACTAGTTTGCTTATATATATATTTATATGGTAATTTATATACATATAAATCATTGTTGAATTTAGTTATCCATTTAAATTATGCCACATTAAATAATGTTCACTTATGCTTGTGTGCAGTTTTTCCAGTGGTATTATTTTCTGAGGTTGAGTTATCACCATATACAGTTCACAAAAGAGGTGTATACAGATATGCTTGATATGTAAAAATATTTAAGTGTACAAATAATTACTATGCCTATACTTGTCATAGTGTAACTTACAAACTGACAAAAAGAAAAAAATGAAGCAAGTAACTGACAATGTATTTGGCAAACTTTTAAATGATAGTGTTAGATAAAATATTTCCATGTATATGGAACTCTGTGAAACAATAATAATAAACATATGAATATTTTTATTATATGAAAAGCCAGCTTGTTATGTATACAGCATAATTATAATTTTATATTATAAATACGGAGTCTGGCTTGTTTAATAAAAGATGTTTGTTGTTTGTTTCCTTCTTTTTTTGCCTTTAATTTTAACTGAAGCTGTTATTTATAGATTCAGCTTCATTACCTTGTGTTTAAATTTTCAATTACTCCATTGTTTTTCACATTGCTATATGTACATGACATCTTGAGTTTTCTACAGTTAGAAAGTGTCTGTAATTATAAGTAAATTTTTTCTCATTACAAATATAATACACATTCTACTTTATACATTCTGAATGTATAGAAATGTATGTAAGATACGTATATGAATATATGATGTATATGAATGTATATAAGAATAGAAGAGTTTCTATTGAGTTTTCTACACCCTCTTTGGAGTTAATGAGCAGATAACCCATGTACAGGGGTATCTGAGTAAATTGTAGCACGTAATCACCCAACGTTTACAATACGCCTGTTGACACATTCCATATTTTTTTTCCTTCAAGGTGATCTTTGGAAATTTAGAAACATGAAGCTTACTGGCTAAGGTAGGAATGAAAAAAAGGATGCAGAGAAGGAATAGAATACATATTCTATTTTATACTCAGTATAACCTTTTTCCTTATTGCATAAAAATGGTTTGCTTTGTATTCTCCCTAATGCAGACCAATATGGTATTTTTTATAACACATTTATTTTAAACAAATTATAAAAAGCTACACATGGTTTCAGTAAAATTACCTCCCGTCTTGTAGTTTAGTATGATCATCATTCAGATATATGATTGACCAGATCATACTGTTTAATAAAGTCATCATGATAAGTGATATGTGCAGGGACTATTAGTTTTTTTCAGTAGCTACAAAAAAGGGAAAAATGTAATAATTAATTTTCAATACAGTATACAGATTGAAATTCAGAAGTTATAATTAATTACCAAATGGTATGTTTATGTGCACACACACACACACACACACACACACACCTGGGCTGCAAGAGAGGGTGGTTAATCAGTGAGAGAATGGAGTTGGCATGTATTCCTCACATCAAGAGGAAAAGAAGCAATGATCCCTTAAATTAAAATTATGTAAACCCAAAAGTAAATTGGAGCCTGTGGGGTTTTGGAATGTACTTTGAAATAATTTGTTTCCAATACCTTGTCCTCAAAACTGAGTTGGAGCAATTAAAACAGGAAGCCAGTATTATATAATCATTTTGTCTATCAGAATTTGAAACAGGAAATTTCAGATAATTTAATAAACATAAAATGGAATGATAAAAGGAACTCAATTATGAGAACGAACACTCTCAACCATCAGCAAGGAATGCCAAGATAATTGAATAATTCCAAAGAGTATGAATGGCAAACTTTAAATAGCAAATCATTTAATCGTATTTCAGAATGATTGAGAAATAAAAAGAAATTGAGGAGAAGGTTATTTGACTGTTTACAAAACTATAACGTTAACTTCTGGGAAAGATAGTTCATGAGAATGTAAAAACATGGATGTTCTGCTTCAGTGAATATGAAGAGTAAAAACACAATAAATAGATAGCTAATGATGGATTTGTTCTGGTCACTGAAGTCACTCTGGTTAATCTCCAACTAAATTGCTCATTTCTATTTTGCTTTGCTCTGCTTCCTTGCCTACTTCTCTTCACCAAACATGTGTAAAACAACTAATCTTGTGATCCCTATGATTTTTATTTGTCTACTTTTGAACTTTTTCCTATTTCTATTTTGCCTGTCAAATTCCATCTACTTGTGGAAATATGCTATCTTATATCTCTATACATTTTCTCATGTGTTTCAGCTCTTCCTTAAATATATAAACATGTATCCAAAAACATGTATGTACGTGACATAATTAATTCTGTTTTATACTTTTCCCCCTTAAGTATCAGGATATTTCCTTACATAATCCGAAAATTCTATTCCTTGTCTTTTTTGGAAAAAACAAACAAACAAAAATATCCTAAGCTTTTCTCATTTGCACATTCAATGATTGATTAAATTCTATTTTAATCTAAAGCCCTCTGAGGGCTTTCACTATAACACCATGAATCTATTCACAAGGAACGGAAGAATAACAGATCTCTGATATTATAGAGGGATTAGCAGGCACACTGGGACACGTTGTCCCAGACCGATCAAGAACGGCAGTTACAGCATGCTGACTACCTCTGCCTGCCGGCGCCTCAGCCTCCCTAATCCCATAAGATCAGGGCAATCTGATTGCTTTCAATTCATTGCTCTGATACAGTTAGTTAACACATAATTTTGTTCTATTTATGAACCCGAATCTTTGTGCTTCATCGTAAAGCCCATATTTAATTATGAGCTAGTTACTTAAAAAGGTGAAGCATACTACATTATCCACAGGCTTTTTATGAAGTAGTTGATTAAAATAATTTCAAGCTTATATTACTCCCACTGTCTTGTGGACAACTGAAATTCAATAAGCTATCAGTAATTCTAATTGTAAACATCAAAATGCAGTTGGCCAACTTTTCTCTAATAGTCCTATGTAAATATGCTCATCTTCAGATTGGTAAGACTGTATTCATGTACATATCATTAATCACATTCCAATTATGTAATCGAAATATAATTTTAAGTGATTTTTCTTCTTTACCTTTATTCCATGACTGGCTTGTTCCCCTTCTTAATGAACAAAAAAATTGATCTAATGTCAAAATGAAACTCCATCAGATGCCCAGTGAGCTTTAGGCTAATAGCACTCTTCTCTCTGTCATCAGTTGACTATTGCCTTTCCTTTAAGAATCCTTCACATGTCCCCATTGCACTGTGGATCCTATCCTAGATCTTCCTATAGGTTTCTTCTTAATTGATGCTCTTCAAGATACTATGTGTACTCTAATACTCTTTTCATCTTCTATATCTTATACTCATTATTATTTATTCTGAATATATTTGTTTTACTTCTTACAGTGTCTTTTGGTAATGTTTATCTGTGATCCAAAGACAGTTGCGTGTGTGTGTGCGTGCATGTGTGTGTGTGTGTGTAGTGTTGGGGGCTGGGGGGGGAGGTATGGTTCAGTGGCAGATGAATGTAATTCGCCCATCCATCTTTAATTAAATGTATCAAAGTAATTTAAGCGCTTTAGACATTGCTTTTAGTAGAACACTTGAAAGCAGTTATTTTATTTTATTGAAGAAATTTCATTTAATTATTAATTTTTCTAATCCAGATGTTACCAAACTAAATAAATGTTACTGGAGATAAGACTAGTTTTAAATGAAAGCTTTCTTGGTAATGAAATAAAGGAGGTGATAATATTTATACAAACTGCTTAATGTCATTCCTAATACTGAAAACTCTAGGAACAATTTGATAATAAATTAACCTAACATATAATTAATAGCAGTGAACCTCTTTGACAGTATTTCGTAAGGCACTAAAAAAATCAATATATGTAAAAATGTCTATATTGGGAAGGCTACCATTGTGTATATCACACTAAATATTATAAGGAAAAACACAGAGGTATTGTTGAAAGACATACTGAAAATTGATATAAGGCCAAAAGAATGTGATTTTTCAGGAAAAGAGAAAACTTCATTCAAATTCCCACTTTGTTATTTGTCATTCTCAGTCATTTTATTTTGAGCTTCCTGAATTTCCTCATATGTTAGCTGGAGATAAAAATATCTAGAAAACTGTAGCTTCAGTTATGTGAGGATTAAATGAATTAAACTGTATAAAATCCCTTTGGAAAATTAAGATGATATGAATATATTAGTTGTAATCAACAGTTTGTATGTTGATATTTAATGAGTGCTTCCTGCATTCATTTTATTTATTTTCCATCACAATTGCAGAACAGAATCTATGATATTCCATAATGAAATATTATAAAGGTAGAGAAATGTGTGTATATTAGTATAGCAATTCAGGTTTATTCTGTCATGTATCCATCTGTCTTTCCATCCATCTATATACTCATTAATCAAAGCAATCATGAAGTCATCTATGTTTTCATCCGGTAGGTGTTTATTGAGCACTTACTCTATGACAAGTAGCTTGCAAAGTTCTGGTGACAAAAAACTATGAATATGATTTTGTCTCTACCTTCAAAACTGGTCATGGACCCATTTTTATGAGACAAGGATACCATAAGACAATAAATGACCACTGGAAAGTTTTAGCAGAGGTGTAACAGTTATTTTCTGTTTGTTTGTTTTGTTTTCGGAAGCAAGTAGAGGATAGGCTGAGTGAGAGGACAGACACAGTACTCGAAGATTGGAGACAGTATCAGTAATGATTCAATGTAACGTAGAAATTATTCTAGGTATTTTAATCAAGAAGGGAATTAGTACAGAAAATAAGGGCTTACAATACAGCTGCAAATTGGCTAATGGTACTTGTTCTAGGCAAGGCTACCACAAATGATTTCCAAAATAATAGAACTTTAGGACTACCTGTAGCTCACAATGTCCTTGATTGACAGTAGCAGTAACCAACCGCTAAAAGGAAGGGATATTGCCTCTACCACACTTTTGCCTTTCTAAGATCATGTGAGTGCATCCAGTTGGCTGAACCCATTGAGATTGCAGACTCCTGGCTTCAAGGAAGTCTGGGAAATGTATTTCAGCTTTCTAAATTCTTCAATTAGATTGAAGAAAAAAAGTTGAAATTGAGTTGGGCCAGCCAATCAACCTTCTCCAGCACAGAAGACATAGGATGGATAGGAGATGATGAGTGCCTGAATTAACCTAACAGTAGTTGAAATGAAGAGGAAGGAATAGATTCTTGTAACATTTCTTAGTGAGATACTTCTTAGAGGGAATAAAACTTTGGGTTTCTTATTGGAACATGAAGGGTAGACTTTGGGTTTCTTATCAGAACATGAAAGCACTAACTAATACAGAGAGTGTATAAAATGGAATAATGGCAGATTGTGAGTTCTCCATTTGCAAAACATTTTAATCAGATAAAAGGATAAATCATTGACTTTTTTAGTTACTTATTGCTGTGTAACATCTTACCCCCACATTTAATGGCTTAAAATATTTTTATTATCTCACAGTTTCTCTGGATCAAGAATCCAGACACAGCTTAGCTGGGTCCTTGGCTCCAATCTCTCCATCCCCTTAATTGAGGATGTTTGGTACCTTTGTACTGCCGTTAGATTCTATTGTCACAATCTGCCTTTCTTCCTGAGATATTATGACCTCTTATTGATTTTTAAAATTTGCATACATTAATAATGGTTCACTCTTTTTGCTATAAACATCGTGGGTTTTGACAAATCTATTATGTCATATATCCTCTGTTAAAGGGAAAACTTTAACTGGATTAAATATAAAAGAGTTTAAAGGAGCAAAGAATGATTTACCAGTTGGGTGAGGGTAGGCTCAGAGACTCCAGCACAGCCATGTGGTGAAAGATTTATGGACAGAAAAAGGAAAATGATATACAGAAAATGGAAGCGAGGTGCAGAAACAGCCAGATTGGTACAGCTCAGTTTTTGCCTTATTTGAACGTGGTTTGAACAGTTGGCTACTTTTGATTGGCCAAAATTCAGTGATTGGCACAAAAGTAGACCTCAGTCTGTATAAAATTCCGTTTCAGTTGTAGTTCACGATGTGCAAAGAAACGTTTAGGCCAAACTTAAAATATGTAAGGAGTCTCTCCTTGACATATTCGTAATGTAGCTCTTTCAAGCCGGCATCTTTCACTTTGCAGTATGAACGTAAAGTTCCTCCAAGTCTTTGTGTGACTGACTCTTTTCTTTGTGTCACTGAATAATATTACGTTGCACAGATGCACTACAGTTTGTTTAGCCTTTGACTTATTGAAGGATATGTTGGTTGCTTCTAGATTTTGGCCATTATAAATAAAGCCACTGTGAACATTTGCATGCAGGATTTTGTGCTTCAAAATTAACTCAATTTATGATTGAATTGAATTATATACCTAGCAGCACAATTGTTGAATTTTATGATAAGACTATGTTATCGTTGTAAGAAACGTACAAGCAGTCTTCCAAAGTGGCTACACCATGTTGCATTCTCATCAGCTGTGAATGAGGGTTCCTGATGCTTTTGGTCCTCACTAGCATTTGACAATGTCAGCGTTTTTTTAATTTCAGAAATTGTTATAGTTTTAATTTGAATTTCCCTGATAACAAATGATGTTAGGTATCCTTTGCCATCTGCACGTCTTTGGTGAGGTGTGTATTTATATTTTGGCCATTTTAAATTTCGGTTGTATGTTTTCTTGTTGAGTTTTAAATTTCTTCGTATATTCCGAATACAAGTTCTTTATCAAGTATGTGTTTTGCAATTACTCTCTCCCCATATCTAGCTTATTTTATTCTCTTAACACTGTATGTTGCAGAGCAGATGTATTTAATTTTAATATAGCCTAATTTATCACCTTTTTGTTTCATAAATTATGCATTTGAGGTTACATCTAAAAGCTCACCACCAAATCCATGGTCACGTTCTCCTAGATTTTCATCTAGAAATATTGTAGTTTTACGTTTTACTTTTAGGTCTATGATCAACTCTAAGGTCATTTTTGAAAGGTGTAAAGTCTATGTCTAGATTTTCTTTTCGTATTGATATTCAACTGTTTCTGTGCCAATTATTGAAAAGACTATTATCCAATGACTTACCTTTCCTCATTTGTCAAAGAGCAGTTAATTATTTTTATGTGAATCTTTTCTGATCTCTCTATTTTAGTCTATTTATTTATGCATTTCCCCCCGTAGTGCTGATAGGGACAGGTGGCAGAGACATTCCAGGCAGAAAAGGGCAGGGTCCTTGGTGAGGGCTCCCCTCCCCTCAAGCCTGGAACCATGGCCCAAAGTGAGAACTTTACATCCCTGTTTTCTGATTGGAATGTTGCCTTTTCTGAAACCACCCCTCGCTTGCTCTGCCCCCGATTCTGTACCCGTAATAACCCCAGGCTCCACGGCAGAGAGCAGAGAAGGGGAGAAGAGGAAAAGCAGCTAGATGTCGGAGACTGCGGGTTGACGTCGGAGAGGAGCAGCTTGATTTCAGAGGAACAGCTTGACAGCTTTCCTTTGAAGAGGAATCTGGCTGGGGATGGCTGGACTCCAGGGGAAGACAGTCTTCCTGCTCCATCCCTTTTCCAACTCCCCTCCCACTGAGAGCCACTTTCATTGGCAATAAAAATCCTCCATGCTCACCACCCTTCAATTCGTTCGTGCGACCTGATTTTTCCTGGATGCCTAACAAGAGCCCAGGTGCCACAGATGTGGATACTAAAGGCTGTCACACTGACCCTCTGACCTTGCTAGCAGAGAGCAACCACTTCTTGCAAATAGGCAGAGGGCCTACGGAGGTATTTAACACTTAAGCTCTCCGTGGACAGCCAAGCTAAAAGAACGCTGTAACACACCCCCTCTGGGGCTTCTGGGGTCCCCGGTACTCCCCACGAGACACTGTCATGGGGCCTGCAGGGAGCTTTGCTCCTGCCAACACCCAAAAGCACTCATTCTGGCTCCTGTACCCGCTCACCGGCGTGCTCCCCACTCCCTCAAGAGGTTGAGAATTGCAGGCTGAGTAAGTAGGCACCCCTGTCACAAGGTCCAAAAAGGGATCAAGGAAAGTTTCCTGTTTCAGTGCTTTGGCAAAAACTTGAGTCAATGATAAAGAAAAGTTATGAGAGTTGAAATCCTTGTCTAGTTCCCACTCATAATTCACTGATTTTTATTTCTGTAGTTTATAATCTGAGGTTAATTCTATCCAGTAATACTTTCATTGTAGTAACTGGATAATTTTTATATTTAGATATTGCTTTTGGTTTCTTTTTGTAACTTCCGGTTCTCTCTTCATTTTTTGGTAGATATAAATACATATAATAACTCTTCTAATGTTATTATTTGATAATTTAATAATCTCTGTCAATTCTATGTTTATATTGACTATTTTCCCCCCAATTGTAAGTCTAATTTTCTTGTTTGTATGTGCAATAGTTACAAAATTCAGATAAAAATACTGCAAATTTCTGGCCGGGGGTGGTGGCTCATGCCCGTAATCCCAGCATTTTGGGAGGTGGAGGCAGGCAAATCACTTGAGGCCTGGAGTTCTTCAGCCTGGCCAACAAGGTGAAACCCGTCTCTACTAAAAATACAAAAATTAGCCAGGCATGGTGGTGGGTGCCCATAATCCCAGCTACTCAGGAGTCAGAGGCTTGAGCCCAAGAGGTGGAGGTTGTAGTAAGCTGAGATCGCCCTACTGCACTCATATATATATATATGTGTGTGTGTGTGTGTGTGTGTATGTATGTGTGTATGATATGTGTGTGTATATATGTGTGTGTGTGTGTGTATATGTATATGTGTATATATATAGCAATTTAGAATATTTATCTTCTAGAATATTTTCTGGCCAATGGATAAGTGACTTCTAGATTACCTATATGCTTTTGAGGCTTGCTTTGAAGCTGCTCTTTTGGTGGGTTTGGAATAATATTAACTTTAAGGCTAAGTTAGTTATATTTCTACAGTGTGCCATTCTGCTGTCTCTACTGTAGATCCCATGTACTCAATACATTTTAATTTAAATTATTCTTGGCTCTCTATGTGCTATGGGAATTACTAATCCTACACTTTCCAGGTAATTGTTTTTTCCTCAGAAATGTTTCTTGCTAGGTGGCATGGGTTTTCATTCTGTGCATGCACAGATTAGTGGTCTGCTAATAACTCAGTGGCACACTATGATAATTTCTGTTCCTCAAATCCTAGATATCTGGCCCTTTCCTTGTCTCCTAGGGATGCTAGATTTCATCTTGCACTGCAATGCAGCAATTTTCTCCAGTTTGAAGGTATGAGCAGTGGCAAGATCTTCTTCATTTTCTTTACAGTCACATAGTCCTATGATACAAATTGGCCAATGTTTGAGTCTTTCTTAATATTTTTCAGCTTTCTAGTTGTTTCCAGTTAGAGGACAATTTGGTGATTTGTTATTCTCCCAGCTGGAATTGGAAATTGCCCTGAGCACTTCCTTTGGACTTCCTTCATGTATCAGGAAAATTTTGTCCATTGTGACTACAATTGTTCAAAATTGGAAACAATAGCTCATTTCTCATTGTTTGAAATTCTTGCATAGACATGAGACTTATATTCTGTAAATAGTGATTTTTAAATAGTAGTGTAAGAAAATCTATAGTCAATGAAATCCATTTTCTGGATAAAGTTAAGTAGACATTCTGAATTTAGGGTGTGGTAGTGCCGGAGTTTCTGACATTCGAAGCCAGAGTAGTTGCAGAACTCTCTACCGTTATCAACAGCAATGGAGTGTTCGCTGAACAAGCACAGCTCGGAAATGGAATTAATACTGTATTTAGACGGCTGATGAAAATAGTAATTTAAAAAATTACACAGTATATAGTAAACTGTTAATAATTGGTAACTTTTATTGCATAATTGATAGGGTGATGGTGTTTAGGAAAACAGATCTTAATTTTCAAACAAAAGCTAAATTTTGTTTTGTCTGTCCTATTACCATTCTTTATTTCTTCTTCACTCTTTCCCTTTCCTTCCTTTTTCCTTTCTGTGCTCCCTTTAATGAAAGCTGTGGATTGGTTCCTTTGTGCCTGTTCTGTCTACAGCCTATGAACTTAATTAAACTTTGCACATTTAGCATGAATTCCAACTGAAATATGACAGTTTTTACTTAGTATACTATTTTCCCAAAATACAAGCAATGCAAAGTAAAGCTTCACCTGAATGGTGAATAGAAAAAGCTCTGAGACCAGCCTGGCCAACATGATGAAACCCCATCTCTACTAAAAATACAAACATTTTAGTAGAGAGAGCTCTTCAGATTTAGCAATCCAATACTCCCATTGTTCTTTGAGGAGGCCATCTTATACCGTACAAGCCCCTTTAGGCTGCCCTGAGTAGGTTTTCTGCCTTGTTAACGTTAGGGTCCCTCAAGCTCTAGTGTCCTATATTGACGGTCTTCTAGATTGGAGAAAGATGGGGCAGGCACATCCGCATTAAATCACATACTTGCTACAACACAGTTATGTATGAACTCAGGCACTGGATTTTCTACTATTTCATAAGGTCTCTTTGAAGTTTCAGTGTGGTTATCAGTCCTGGTGAAGATCTATCCAAACCTTATATTCTTTAGTTTCCTTCACAGCATTGGGAGAAGTTGACTTTCCTCATTAAAGATCATTTATTCTGTGAGAATCTTAGTCATATTTTATTATTTAATTGAATTTTTGATTACTGAATAAATTCATTCATGCATATATTCATTTCAGGCGCTCATAAACTGTATACATTATTGTAATATAAAAATAATGAAAAAGCATAAAATACAAATTCCTCAAAGGAGTTTGTATTTTATGTATTCAATATAGACTTAAATAAATTTTGTTTCATTCTATAGGAATTTCCAAATCTCCCTTTCGTTTTGTGTGTGTGTGTGTGTGTATGTGTGTTTATCTCAAATTTATGTCACAATGTTTTAACCCTACATTTCAATACTTGATCAAATAATGTCGCATCCAACCTGTATTTCTTATTATCTAATACAAACATTCTCTAGAGCTGCCTTATCAACTTTAAAGTGATTCTGACATATTTTGAATAAAATTGATTGAAAATGTCTTTTTTCTCCTGAAAATGTTTGACATCATTTCTATGCACCTATAAATGTGATCTATATATGTATGTGTGTATACATACATTTTTATATATTATGTATATATAAAAAATATTTCATATATATGATATATAACACATACCTATATGTATATATCCACACACATATATATTATTTATGTATCTATTTTTCTATAGAATTTACTTCTTCCTGTGGTAAAATTCATCATGTTAAAATAGCTATTTATAAAAAGCATTTAGTGGTGTTTCAGATGAGAAAATGATGGCATTGCCCTATGTGAATTAATTCCCCCTAACACAACCAGTCTGGTGTTTCAAAAAGTGTATAGTTCTCCTGAGTGTGTTAACGTTTTTAAATTCAATAAGAAATATCTGGCAAATAAAAATGCAAATAAGCAATACGTATGATTTATATGCAATAATCCTAGTCCATTGAAAACATTTTTTCTGCTCAAGAAACTGAAGATCTGCACAGAATTAAGGGTTTAGAATATATTTTTCTATTTCCTAATCAAACTTTATATTGTTTATATTAATTATAATGAGTCTCAGAACCATTTACAATAAGCTGTTGTTACTTTCTTTCATATTAATGCATTCTCTCCAAAATGTTATATCTCCTCTTTTTCGCTAATCTGTTTTTCCACTAATTATTTACATTTTTCCTAGAATGTTCAACATAGTAAGGGAATATATATTCAAAATGATAACTTTGTATTATACGGATTCTCAAAGCATATTCCTTATAGTGCATAGTTATACATACACACATATATATTTTAATATTTTAATATATGCATATATATGTATCCACATTAATCCTAGGGGAGTATGGGTTGCAATTTACATGAAATGAATTTTGAAATTAGAACTAACTTTGAAAGAAAGGCAACATATCACGTCCTACATGCTAATCATGAATAGACAGCACTAGAACATAAAATGTCATAACATAATTTTTAATTATTTGCAGTCTAAATAACCGAATTGTTAACTAAAGCAAAATAGTAATTAACAATTGTATTGAATACAAGCAATAAATGAATAAAGCCTCAAAATGTGGCATTCTTTGTATACTAAATCCTTGATATCCCTGATACATTGATTCTAACTCCTAAATCCTCAATACATATTATTTTGTCATTACAATATTTTGTGCTGTATTATTTTGAGTAATATACTCATGTGAACATCAGTTTTCTCATTTCTTAGTGCCACACATTACACCCTGAGCTATCGTATATGGTCTTCTCTACCTGTTCTTACCGAGCTGGTGAGAATGCTTTTCACTTTTCCTCCCAATACTTTGTTAAGACCCAAGGTTAGTTTGAGATTTAAGGAAGGCATTCTTAGACTAGGAAAAGGATATCTGTGTTTTCTGCGACAAGCACATTGAACTTCTACTGTGAATTTTGAGGAAAGGTTTCAGCTATTGATAAAGTGTCACTCTATGTCTTATTAGGCGGTGCTATTCCACGTGTAGAACATATATACATCTACAAGTTCTGTATACATATGTTTATATTTCCTCAGGGGCATTAAAACAAAAATAATTTGTTTAGGATAAAGAAAATTCTATCATCTGCTATTATCACATAACACTAGTACTCCATTTTGTATATTAACAATGAGTAGGATCTATCTATACATTATATATATTACTTATATTATATATATGTATATATAATAAGGTTATTACAACCCCTACTCTGACTTAATCTTTTTTCTATTTTGTTTTTTTCTTTCAATATTCTAACATTTGTTTGCTTTAAATTTATCTAAGTTTAGTCATTGAAATCAAGCTAATTTATTTAAATATTGAAAAATTATATTTATAAATCTCAAATTCTTGCCTCGAATATCTAATATGAACCTCACCTGCAGATTACACCAAATGACAATGTGGGTACAAATAAAATAAGAGACAAAGTCTATGCTTCCTAATTATTGGATTTCACAATGTTTAAATGATGACAAGTTGAGGTCTTACAATCTAAGAGGAATTCAGATATGATTGCTGTTCAGGTTTTGTCATAATGTGTTTGTTTCTAAAAAGAAAAAATGAAATTAATTTTAAGTAAATAATTTTGTTGGATGAAAGAGTAGCTCTAGATATTATTTATGGGGAAGTTATTAAAATGGACGTAGGAAGTTAATGAATTTAAATGAGTAATATTATCTCTATGTCTTAGTTATAGCCAATGTATTTACACATCCTCAAGAAGTTGATAAAAAGTTTTTGTGGCCAATATGAACATTTCAATAAGTTATTTAAAATTATTTTTATTGCATTTTTATTTTGCTTACACAATCCAGAACATTTGCCTGATTGCACTGATCTCTAAGCCCCTTAAATTCACTTAATGGGCTGAAATGACAGCTGATTCTAATGAAATTTATGAATACTGCCTCAAAGCATGAGTAGTGGGTGCCATAGCCAGTTTCTTCCATTCTCATAGTTTCTAGGTAATTTTGTCTCTAAACTGTAAAGAGCAGTTAAAACGGGCCATTACTTATTTTTCTACCATAGAGCATCAGTGAAAGTATAAAATGCAAGTTGTAAAATATACATTCAAGTAAAACCTGTAATCTGTGTAATGCCTCGTCACATTAATACTTCCACTGTCAGGCATTCCTAAGGACTTGCATCGACTATGATGCACAATCTTAAATGTAAAAATTATTCTACATTAACACATGAATTCTTCATGTTTCCAGCAAACAACAGATGTCTTTTTCTCACCATCTGAATTAGTAAAATGAGAAGTAACTTGTTTGATAATTAAGATTCCTGTGTTATTATGTTGGTGTGCCATTAATACATAAAGTAGTCAATCTGTAGAATTGGTAATGCATGTATGATTATGATTTATGAGCATAAATCAATTTATAGTTTATATGGTGTTGATTTTATTTCAAAAGAAAAATAACTAAAAAATCATCTCAAAATTATTTATATAATATAAATATAAGGGAAAACTTACATAACACATAGCAAAAACATTTCATTAAATCCTTTTTAAAAATTGAACTATCTAAATATTCTGAATCTGTGGTCTGTTACGGAACTGGTACATACACATTTTGAAAAATTCCACAGGTAAATGGTAACCATAATCTAGGTTGGAAACCACAGCCCTGACTTAGTGTTCAAAAGAGAAATTCTCAGGTGGATTGGTCTTGAATAAGATATAAAATATAATCACATGTAGGAGACCACAAGAAGAAGGGTGACTTTACCTTGACCAGAAACAGATAGTCTGGCTATCATTGGAGGCTGCCAGAAAAATAAAATATTCATTTAGTACAGTAATAATAAGACAGGTTTTCCTGGTGAAAAGAAATCAAGGAGCAGTTATATGCTTGAGGCTACCTCAGATTTTGCAGCTTCATCTGCCGAGGGTCCCTATCTCTAAAAGCATGATACAGTATTTATCAGCCATATGTTTAGTGAATTGAATATATCTGAAACAGTGCCAATAGTTATGTACATTCTGCAGCAAAAAGACTGCTGGGCAAACATGATAAGTGCCAACAGAAGGTTGGAAATTTCACAATGTATTACGAAGTTTTCCCACTACAAATTAAATAAGCTTTAATTATTAACTGTAAGACTCAGCTATCTGGAATTATACGTTTTATGGGAGTAATATATAGCATTTCCATTTACGCTAAAATGAGATTTTCATAGAAGAAGTAGGTTGGGAATTTTAGTAATTTCCATTGATTTACCAAACAATCCAAGGCACAAGTTCTCCCCAACCTTCTTCAAAATAAGATAACCTTTCTTCCTTAGCCCCACTGGAAATGGACCGAAGCAAATAGAAAAACTGTGAAATGTGGATTTGCTTTGTGGGGTAATCTGGTTATATGATTTAATTTTACATTTTTGTGCTATATTTTCTCACTTTGCTTCTTTTAAAGATTGGCGTGAGCTACAAAAGGCATTTCAGCCCCAATATTACAAAAAATGTTTTTGAGTTTGATAGGGTAAAAAATACAAGGCTACATGTGTAAACTTAGTAATTTCATTAAGTTATTCATACCAATAAAATATAGCATATATTAAGAATTTATTGATTATTGAGAAAATGAGTTCTTTCGAAATTTAAAGTATGGGGTTGTTTCGGAGAGTTGAATATATTTAAATACATATGTCTAATCAAGCATTTGAACTGGGAATCCGATAACATGTAGGACTAAAGTAAATGTTCCTTATTAAATTGTGACCCTGCCTCTTTTTATGTTCTAATGAATAAAAAAATTCCTTTCACCTTTTGTATGTTTAAATTTATGTAATTACTGAGATGATGACTGGAGGTGGAGGGTGAGCCTAAAATCTACCAACCGACTTTGGTAGAGTTGGGTCAGTTTTTGTCCTTTATTTTCTTGGATTATAATAGTAATATAATCTGTACATTTGTGATGAAAAATATATAAGATGTGACTATTTTAATTGGGACTAATCCTAAATTTTGTGGGCAACAGTGATACCCCACATTTTAATCAAAATGATTATATCTCAAACATAGTCAATCTCTTTATCTTAATTACCTATACAGTAATCCATCAGATTGTCAACAATACTACTAAATTATACACTCATGTAGATAGATAGATAGATAGATAGATAGATAGATAGATAGATAGATAGATGATAGATAGATAGATAGATTGATTGATTGATAAATAGTATTGACTTGCTGTTTTGACACTGTCCCATCATACTGCTGTAATCGTATTTTCACAGTTTAAATGCACCGTCTTCAAAAAATTGCGAGGTTCAATATTCTCCCCTGGCAATTCCCACAGATTTTTAAAAAATGTTTCTTTTAAAATGTTAAAAATATGTGGACTTCAAAAATAACGATGTTTCAAATAGAAAATAGTGGCCAATAAAATCTATAAAGTAACTATTAGGAAAACAATAACCATGAGAGAAGATTGCCTTTATCATATGTTTTCAGTTGAGTTTGTGTCTCTCAGGTTATGACCTCAGGCCTTGATAAGCAAGCTATGTTTTGATTGATAGCTTCTTTCTTTTATCCCACAAATATGTATCATGGACCTATTATGTGCTTATATTCTAGTGGGGTGATACAAAATAACTCCATTAGTCCACAAATAAATGTGGAGTTTCTCAGTGAGAAATCTGTAAACAAAACAAAACAAAAGGAAAATAATGCAGATCAGTTTCAGCTAGGAAAATGGATTCCTCTTTGCTTTCAATCAGTCTTTAATATATTTTTACTAAAGATTTTTCAGTAAGATTGTGAATATTTCATTATGATGATGAATATGGTTTGGCTGTGTCCCCACTCAAATCTCAGGTTGAATTGTAATAATCTCCACTTGCCAAGGGTGGGGCCAGATGGAGATAATTGAATCATGGCAGGCAGTTTCCCCCATACTGTTCTCATGGCAATGTATAAGTCTTTTGAGATCTGGTTTTATAAATGGGAGTTCCTCTGCACAAGCTCTCTTGCCTGCCACCATGTAAGACATGACTTCCGCCATGATTGCGAAGCCTCCCTAGCCGTGTGAAACTGTGATTCCATTAAACTTTTTTTTCATTCTAAATTACCCAGTCTCGGGTATGTCTTTATTAGCAGTGTGAGAATGGACTAATACAAAGATGATACTTAAGGCACATGGCTTTCTTATTTTCTGATAGAAAATAATATTTCTGAAGAGAATTCTGAGATTTGTGAGGACACTATTTTTTTCCCGATGATCAAGTCAATGATCGACATTTAGCACATTCTCAATAGTGTTTATGTTTGTTGAATAAATGAATC
>NW_012101643.1:668309-672047 GCF_000951045.1 Mandrillus leucophaeus | reverse complement strand
GATAGATAGATAGATTGATTGATTGATAAATAGTATTGACTTGCTGTTTTGACACTGTCCCATCATACTGCTGTAATCGTATTTTCACAGTTTAAATGCACCGTCTTCAAAAAATTGCGAGGTTCAATATTCTCCCCTGGCAATTCCCACAGATTTTTAAAAAATGTTTCTTTTAAAATGTTAAAAATATGTGGACTTCAAAAATAACGATGTTTCAAATAGAAAATAGTGGCCAATAAAATCTATAAAGTAACTATTAGGAAAACAATAACCATGAGAGAAGATTGCCTTTATCATATGTTTTCAGTTGAGTTTGTGTCTCTCAGGTTATGACCTCAGGCCTTGATAAGCAAGCTATGTTTTGATTGATAGCTTCTTTCTTTTATCCCACAAATATGTATCATGGACCTATTATGTGCTTATATTCTAGTGGGGTGATACAAAATAACTCCATTAGTCCACAAATAAATGTGGAGTTTCTCAGTGAGAAATCTGTAAACAAAACAAAACAAAAGGAAAATAATGCAGATCAGTTTCAGCTAGGAAAATGGATTCCTCTTTGCTTTCAATCAGTCTTTAATATATTTTTACTAAAGATTTTTCAGTAAGATTGTGAATATTTCATTATGATGATGAATATGGTTTGGCTGTGTCCCCACTCAAATCTCAGGTTGAATTGTAATAATCTCCACTTGCCAAGGGTGGGGCCAGATGGAGATAATTGAATCATGGCAGGCAGTTTCCCCCATACTGTTCTCATGGCAATGTATAAGTCTTTTGAGATCTGGTTTTATAAATGGGAGTTCCTCTGCACAAGCTCTCTTGCCTGCCACCATGTAAGACATGACTTCCGCCATGATTGCGAAGCCTCCCTAGCCGTGTGAAACTGTGATTCCATTAAACTTTTTTTTCATTCTAAATTACCCAGTCTCGGGTATGTCTTTATTAGCAGTGTGAGAATGGACTAATACAAAGATGATACTTAAGGCACATGGCTTTCTTATTTTCTGATAGAAAATAATATTTCTGAAGAGAATTCTGAGATTTGTGAGGACACTATTTTTTTCCCGATGATCAAGTCAATGATCGACATTTAGCACATTCTCAATAGTGTTTATGTTTGTTGAATAAATGAATCCAGTGTGTTTTGTGATAAATAAAATACTCAGCTATGTACATGTGAAGGGCATCCATTTTTATAATGTGAATAAGAAATTTCAATTATATAATAATTCATCCTGTTGTTAACAATCATAGCAATATAAAATGAAAGTAAAAGGAACGTTTTTTACATAAAATATGTATTCAAACTGGTTCAATAAATTCTATCATCAAATTCTATGTTTATAGAATTTGTTATTGTACTTTAAGAAGTTCTTAGAAACTTTGGACAGAATTATAGCTTTAGAAGTCAAAGTGGTCTAAGGCTTTGACACAATATATTATTAGTATCCTAAGTAGCATACCCTAACTACCTAGACTTTTAAAAATTGTTTTGTAAACTTAAATATGGAATGCAGTGAAAATGTTTTGCATGCAAAAAGTACATGTTGTGTGAGCTTTTAAGTTAGCTAAAAATGAGGTAAACAAATGTAGAAACAAATATTCATTATTCTGCAATAAAATGCAAAATCATAATACACTAACTATTCTTTGCAATATATCTTTGTGTTAGTCTTGTATTCATCCTTATTCATATAAATGAACTTATTACTGTTATGAAATGTATAATGCATTGCAACGTATAATTCTAAAACTTCTCTGAATTTCCATTTATAATGCAGCTTCTAACTCATTTTTAATTGCTTAGAAAACTATGACTAAAAAGAAAAATGCTCCAAGAGGCTCTTTTATTTCAAGTCACTGACAATATGAATTCTCAGTGTAAATATTATTCAATGACAATCAAGACAGGAATGTTCAACCAGCTCGCAATTCTCATTCAGTGTCTCACACTGCCTCTGTAAAAGCTTTTAAAACATGGATATTTAATCATTGAGAAGATTTTGCAGAAGCTGAATATTTGAGAAAGAATATTTGGATATTAGAATGCATGGATGCCTTATTATGCAGTTATTTTTCATGAATAAGTCACTCATGCATTTTTAGTATTCTAATTTCAAGACCATAATTCCATTTTAGAGCTGTATTTAGTAAGTGCAAGCCTGAAAGTTCTTTCAAATTTAAAGAAATGTCATATAAAAACTCTTCAAGTATACATTACCATGGCTACACTCCACTGAGGCTTATGTTCACTTTATCATTTAATCACATAATTTCAAAATAAGCAAAAAAATACTTGTAATTCTCTAGACTGTGGATTTCCAAATTGCTGATTACCATTTCCTTGTCCATATCTCAACCATATATAATGTCACTGTATGTCATGTAGAACATAAACTATGGAAAATCTAGGTACGTACATATCTATTCAAAACCAAGGATAGTATTGGTGCACTTTGAAATCCTTAAGATGCATTTCTAAAAATGAGAATAAATTATTTGTAAAATACCATGTGACTCCAAGGAAACCGGATAGTAAAATGTGGTGCAGCCTTTGATTTAGTGAGGAATCTTTTTATCACATCAATAAATCTCTTCCAACACATCTCTTCTGTAAAACTGATATTTTTCAAAGGATAAATATTTAAAGACAGAGACATGTATCTTAAAATCAGAACTGGGTGATTCTAAGATCTGGGCCATGTTACAGCCATTGCAACAAAATCCTCCAAGTCACCTTCTGTGAACCTGAGAGAGGCACCTAATAATTTATGCAAATGTATTATCAGGAAACTGCTACCCAATTGCTACTACCAGTGAATAAATGAGGCCTCCAAGGTTTACTTCCGGTTTTCTCTCTGATATTAGACAAATTTTGATGCATTCCAATGGGAATCAAAAACTAAATTTAATATTCGAAAATATTAGATTATTTATCACATTTTGGCCCTGCTGCATAGTTACTGTTATTGAAATTCAGGCTGCTTATTGCAATCTGCAACCTGAGAGCAGGTTTGCAGGGAGTTTCCAAATGGAATTATGTGTACAACTATTAAAATAACCCAAACTATTTACTACAGTGGCCTTGGTGTTTGCTCTCTTTAGCTCATTTGTCAGTAATCTCCATCCCCTTTTGCGTCTATTTATATTTTTACCCTGAGGGATTTGTTTGAAAACAATAGGAAGCCATCAAATTTTTAAAATTCTGCTGGAGTATTAAAGTACCAGCATTATATAAAGCTGTGGAATCCTATATATGGTATGTAAAAATCCATTTAAATATTTGCTGTATTAGAAGCAATGTGAAGTGAACTTTGGTTCAGATATTTGAGAAACATACATAAAAATAGTAGAAGAAAATGAATTTTATCAGCTGGAAACTTCCATGACTCTGATTTTGATGGTGGTAATGCAGATGAGCAATAATTGACTATGTGACCAGAGACAGTCACCTTTCATGCCTGTGTCAAATAAGAATATTGATGAAGTTACTTCCATTACTGAAGCTTGTGACTCATATCTTCCCCATTCTTACTTTGAAAATTCAATTTGAAAATATTTGAGATAATCTTTTAAGATGCAACCCACAATTTTTGTGCTCTATAAAAATACTTTATCTCAATACAGAATGAGATCAAATGATGTATGAAATCCTGAGGAATAACAAATGGAAAAACAATCTTTAAAGAGATAGGCTTACATATATTTCTACAAATAGAAAAGTGTGTTGAAATA
>NW_012101643.1:664401-667764 GCF_000951045.1 Mandrillus leucophaeus | reverse complement strand
AACACATTATTTTCAAGTATTCTGGAGGAATCTGCACCATTTTAGTTCAAAGAAAAGCTAATGAACATTAGATACATAGTTTGGTATTTTAATTTAAAGTAAGCATATGCATTTTCATAACCAATGAAGGAAGTAGGCTTACTTGAAGATATTACATGTGTGTAAAACTATGTACGTATTATTTTAGAAAGTCAAAGGAAAGTCCCATTCCTTTCCATTAAGCAGATCAGGAAAAGGATATGAAGAAGGAAGAACCTGACTAGTACAGATTACTTCAAGAAGACATGTTGGTGCCTGTTGCTTCTCTGCCTTGGCATTTGAGTGTTAAAGGAAAATGTACTAATCTTTTTTCTCTCAAATTTAATTGTACAGATTTGCCTCTTTGAGCCAATATTTGTTCCAGGCATTGAGATAACAAGTGCATTACTGTCCCAAGAAGATTAGATAATACCTAGAGTTGATGAGTAAGAAAGATCAAAGATAAGACACATCTTATAATAATGAAACTTTGGAATTTATTATTAGAAGTTCTCAAGAGCTGAATCAACATTTTCTAACATAAAATTTGGTTGTTCTGAAAACACACAAAATCAAAAGTCTGCCTAGAATCCTCTCAAGAAGTGAATTAGCACCTCCACAGATAATTCAGAGCTCTTTGGGGATATAAGTAATCAATTTATCTTCTGTTTACTCAGCACATTAAGCATGTGCTCAGACATGCGAGCTAAGCTTGTTCCTTAGAGGAAATATGATTCTTTCAGTGAGACAGAAAAGAAAACTAAGTAGCTCCTTTCCAAATCTTGAGCTTTGATTTCTCTACAATAGTAACCAAGAGAGTGAAAATTAACTTGTGTATGTTAATCCCAATAAATTAAAATTCACAGTTTTCTATGCTGATGTGTTAAGAGCCTGCTTTCCTTTCCCATCTAAGCTCAGACATGAGAGCTAAGCAAACATGCCAAAATTGCTAGTCCCTTAAATCTGGACATTACTAATGAATAGACCGTGATCCTTATAGCAAGATTAATAAACTCATTTATATTATATTATATTATATGGAAGAGGAATATAAAAATAAATATAAACCATAGACTGAGAGCATATCCTCTTCTAGAACACATTATTTTCAAGTCCTCTGGAGAAATGTGCACTATTTTAGTTCAAAGAAAAGCTAATGAACATTAGATACATAGTTTGATATTTTAATTTAAACTAAGCATATGCATTTGAATAACCAATGAAGGAAGTTCTCAAGAGCTAAATCAACATTTTCTAACATAAAATTTGGTTGTTCTGAAAACAGACAAAATCAAAAGTCTGTCTAGAATCCTCTTAAGAAGTGAATTAGCACCTCCACACGTAATTCAGAGCTCTTTAGGGATATAAGTAATCAATTTATCTTCTATTTGCTTGTGAATGTATTAATTATTTACTTATCTTTCTTTTCTGTCTCACTGAAAGAATCATATTTCCTCTTAGCAAATCTAAAATCACTTTACCTTTTGTTTTGGCCTGATTCTGTCAGATAAAAAATATTTATTAACGTCATATATTCAATATATGTTAGCACTGTTATCTATCAGAAAAGAAAAACAAATCCCAGACCATTATTCCATTTTTTTTTTCACATGATTTCAGGCCATGTCCAGAATTAGGAAAGTAAGAGAGCTTGAATACTGTACTTTAATAAACTAGAACTGGAATAACATTGATAAACATACAATTAGATTATATTAGGTTCTTGACTTGCGAAAAATACTCTCCATAATAAATATACAGAAATAATTTTATTTTGAACATCTTATATGTCCTTTACATTAGCTTTACTGCTTCCGTAAGCTGTATTTCAATAGCATGCATATTGGAGTCAACTTTTATTATGTGAGAAGGATCAGATGCTTGATATTAAGCAAATGTATTACTTGAAGGTATTTATAGTCTGTCAGGCAAATAGTTTTTAATTTAACCCCCCAACAAGACTATTAAAACTTAAGAAATGTAATTTTCCATTCTTACCAAGAAATACTGATATTTGCCAGCAAATACGTGAGTAAATACCAAGGTTGCTGAATTGTTTTATTAACAGCGTTTTCAGCAAGCATTGCTACAGAGGCGTTTCAGGCAAGAAAACATTTCTTAGCAGATGAGCATTTTTGAACTTGCCCACACTGCTTACTCTATTCCACAGAATCCTATGGGAGAAGGAGTGTGTATGAAAAAGATAATTTGAGACTATTGTAAGTGGTACAATGGAAATAAATTCAGTTGGAACTGGTTCATTTCAACATTAATCAGGCTTCATGGGGTGCTTCCTCAGCGACAGAAAAGATTGCCCAGGGAACAAAGCCTCATCACAATGCTGCTAAGGGAAAAGCATTTCTATGCTACAAAGCTGCAACTGAAATATTTACTGGTCAAGAGAGGCAACTTATCTTTACTAGAGTCAAGGAAGAAATTTGTTTTTCTACTGTAGAAAGCAAGCATTAAATTGCCTAGTTACTCTCTGGTTAGCTGAACATCTGGCATCAGTTTTGTGTAAGTTGATCAGAGATCATTTGTTTCTCTTGGTAAACTGATTCACATACTCGAAAATGCTTGATAGTGCCAATGTCTGAGAGAGTATTTGAGTGACAGAAAGCTATTTCTTGACCAGAACAGCCATGGCACTAGTAGATATGTTACTGTATAGATGTATATCGATATGTTACTATATGGACATACAGTTGACTATTGAACAATGTGAAGGTTAGGTGCTCCAACTCCCATGCAGTAGAAAATTCATGTATACTCTTTGATTCCCCAAAAACTTAACTACTAATAGCCTACTGTTGACCAGAAGCCTTACTAATAACATAAACAGTCAATTAACACAAGTTTGCATGTTATATGTGTTATATTATTATAAGAAAGTGAGCTAGAGAAAAATAAAATATTATTAAGAAAATCGTAAGGAAGAGAAAATGTATTTACAATTCATTAACTGGAAGTGTGTCTTCATATACATCTTCATCCTTGCTGTCTTCACATTAAGTAGGCTAAAGAGGAGGAGGAAGGGGAGGAGTTGGTTTTGCTATCTCAGGGGTGGCCGAAGTGGAAGTGGAAGGGGAGGGAGGAGACACGGGCACATTTAGAAGTTTTATTGAAAAAAATCCCCATATAAGTGAACCTGCACAGTTCAAATCCATGTTGTTTAAGGGTCAACTGTACATCTAGAAGAATCACTATTGAATATTAGGTATGCTTCCTCTTACAAATAAAGAGTGGGGGAGAAAAAAAACATAAACCAAGACCCATTATGTTAGGCTTTTACAAAATGCAAATCTGTCTTGATTTTCATTCAGAGTATCTTCTAAGACCCTTCTC
>NW_012101643.1:661762-664351 GCF_000951045.1 Mandrillus leucophaeus | reverse complement strand
ACATGATTTCAGGCCATGTCCAGAATTAGGAAAGTAAGAGAGCTTGAATACTGTACTTTAATAAACTAGAACTGGAATAACATTGATAAACATACAATTAGATTATATTAGGTTCTTGACTTGCGAAAAATACTCTCCATAATAAATATACAGAAATAATTTTATTTTGAACATCTTATATGTCCTTTACATTAGCTTTGCTGCTTCCGTAAGCTGTATTTCAATAGCATGCATATTGGAGTCAACTTTTATTATGTGAGAAGGATCAGATGCTTGATATTAAGCAAATGTATTACTTGAAGGTATTTATAGTCTGTCAGGCAAATAGTTTTTAATTTAACCCCCCAACAAGACTATTAAAACTTAAGAAATGTAATTTTCCATTCTTACCAAGAAATACTGATATTTGCCAGCAAATACGTGAGTAAATACCAAGGTTGCTGAATTGTTTTATTAACAGCGTTTTCAGCAAGCATTGCTACAGAGGCGTTTCAGGCAAGAAAACATTTCTTAGCAGATGAGCATTTTTGAACTTGCCCACACTGCTTACTCTATTCCACAGAATCCTATGGGAGAAGGAGTGTGTATGAAAAAGATAATTTGAGACTATTGTAAGTGGTACAATGGAAATAAATTCAGTTGGAACTGGTTCATTTCAACATTAATCAGGCTTCATGGGGTGCTTCCTCAGCGACAGAAAAGATTGCCCAGGGAACAAAGCCTCATCACAATGCTGCTAAGGGAAAAGCATTTCTATGCTACAAAGCTGCAACTGAAATATTTACTGGTCAAGAGAGGCAACTTATCTTTACTAGAGTCAAGGAAGAAATTTGTTTTTCTACTGTAGAAAGCAAGCATTAAATTGCCTAGTTACTCTCTGGTTAGCTGAACATCTGGCATCAGTTTTGTGTAAGTTGATCAGAGATCATTTGTTTCTCTTGGTAAACTGATTCACATACTCGAAAATGCTTGATAGTGCCAATGTCTGAGAGAGTATTTGAGTGACAGAAAGCTATTTCTTGACCAGAACAGCCATGGCACTAGTAGATATGTTACTGTATAGATGTATATCGATATGTTACTATATGGACATACAGTTGACTATTGAACAATGTGAAGGTTAGGTGCTCCAACTCCCATGCAGTAGAAAATTCATGTATACTCTTTGATTCCCCAAAAACTTAACTACTAATAGCCTACTGTTGACCAGAAGCCTTACTAATAACATAAACAGTCAATTAACACAAGTTTGCATGTTATATGTGTTATATTATTATAAGAAAGTGAGCTAGAGAAAAATAAAATATTATTAAGAAAATCGTAAGGAAGAGAAAATGTATTTACAATTCATTAACTGGAAGTGTGTCTTCATATACATCCTCATCCTTGCTGTCTTCACATTAAGTAGGCTAAAGAGGAGGAGGAAGGGGAGGAGTTGGTTTTGCTATCTCAGGGGTGGCCGAAGTGGAAGTGGAAGGGGAGGGAGGAGACACGGGCACATTTAGAAGTTTTATTGAAAAAAATCCCCATATAAGTGAACCTGCACAGTTCAAATCCATGTTGTTTAAGGGTCAACTGTACATCTAGAAGAATCACTATTGAATATTAGGTATGCTTCCTCTTACAAATAAAGAGTGGGGGAGAAAAAAAACATAAACCAAGACCCATTATGTTAGGCTTTTACAAAATGCAAATCTGTCTTGATTTTCATTCAGAGTATCTTCTAAGACCCTTCTCCGAGGGTGTCACTTTTACCTGCTCTTGCTGCCCAGTACTATCAGCCATAATCCTCTGATTAAGAAGGCAGATTGAGGTGCCTTCTTATTCAGAGAGATTATTCATGTGATGATGGGCACATGCCAATTCTTACAGGGATCAGAGAAAGAAAATAGAAAGAGAGAGAAGTCCTGAAGAATGTGTGTCCTCACTTTTGCAAACCAGTGTTTTTAAAAACTTATAGGAGAGAAGTTTTCATCAGTAAACTCTGGTCCTTTCCTACTTTGTACTGACCACAAAGAACATTCAGTTGGAAAGGCAATCAGATTTTATTCAGTGGCCAAAGAATGAAGAGGAGCTTGTGCTCCAAAGGCACCTTCTACCCGGGCAATGGGAAGTATGGGAGTTTTGAAGAGTTGGATGCAGGTTCGGGTAGGAATGTAAGCATGTACAGGGTGGAGTTCCAGACATTCAGTTACAGTTAATGACATGCTTCTTCATACATCGTATGTACACAAAATGGCAGCAATCTTCTCTTGGGGAAGAGCTTTTTGGTATTACAATAATATGTTAATGATCCAACAATAACAAGGTGACCTGCTCTGGTGTGCACCAATGTCTAGTAGGTTTGGACGTCTAATATTTGGCATGGGGTCCGGAGAGTTAGGCAGTTTGTGGCATTCAGGCCACCTGCTTTCCTTAAGCAGCTGTGTCTATAGATACACAGACTAAAGAAAAACTGTTAAAGTTTGTCTACAGTCTCTGCTCTGGTTTTTCCCAGTGACAAGGTTAGGCTTGACTTTACTTAGGATTTCCCTTAAAGTTTCATTGCTGGTCATTTGGGGACAATAAATAACCTTCCCTTTGACTCTG
>NW_012101643.1:659257-661072 GCF_000951045.1 Mandrillus leucophaeus | reverse complement strand
TGATCTGCCCACCTCGGCCTCCCAACGTGCTGGGATTACAAGCGTGAGCCACCATGCCCAGTCATTTACAATTTTTTATTCTTTTCAATTGCTAATTGTATTTGCCATAAATTGCACTTATCTGCAAAATTGATGACAATAATAATTTATTTTTGAGTTTAGAAGTGGAGGTTTAACAGGCAAAAGAAAAAAAGGAGAACAGTCCTCTGTCTTGCAAGAGAGAGGGATAGCCAAATGGAAATCTGGCAATTCTAATTTTAAAAAATGTATCTGCCATATTTTGGACACCACTACACAGCAGACACTGTGACAGGTCCTTTGTATATATTTCCTCTAAGCTTCTTAAAAAACAAATTAGGTAAGTATTGATAACCCCACTTTAAACATCATGGGCCAAGGAGAAAATTGGTTATAATTTATGTATTCATGCACTTCATTAATTTATATTAAAATAATTTTTTGTGGTAGGTGAGGGATTTAATAGGAAACAAATGTTTGTTTTCATGAGGTTTGCATTGTTGTTTTTGTTTGGAGACAGAAATAACTCATAGTCAAGCAAATGAAATAATTACAAAATATAAAGGCTGTAGAGGAAATAAAATGTTCCATATTACCATTTTCATATTACAATTTTCCTATTAACAAGTTAATATTCATATTAACAAGTAAATATTCATATTAACAAGTAACATTTAAGGGACTAATAAATTGATAGGCAAATAACAGGTTGATATGTAATTTGGGGAGAAGGAAATTACAGGCAATGTAAATATCATGGACAAAGACCCCGAACTATACAAAAGCATGGCAAACTCAAACAACAGAAAGAAACCCAAAGTGGGTGAGGAAGAGAGGCACACTCTGAGGGATTATTAGGCTAGTCGGGTGTGCTGTCAAGCTGTTCTAGGTTGGAAAAATATTTCAATTTACTTTTTGAAGTGAGGCCTTGATTGGGACAATTTTACGGTCTTATTCACATTTTAAAAAACATGGATCTTGCTACTTAGTGGAAAACGGCATGATACAATCATGAAGTTAGAGGACTCACTAAAACAAGGGCCTACGATCAGTCCTTGAAGAGTAACGTCATGCAAAAGTTGGATGGAGTGGAGAACAAAGGAGTATCAGAAAGAACAAGAAAAGGAGGTGACATTAAGACAAAAAATCAATAATATTTTAAGGAAAGGGTGGTCATCTGTAACATTATGCTTAGGTCACCTAATAGTAAGATAAAACTATTTACAGTGATCTCCCCTTCCCCGTGGAAAATATGTTCCAAGGCCCCAAGTGGTGCCTGAAACCTTGGATAGGACCAGCCCTGGCGTATACTGTTTTCTTTCAATCTGAGAACCAAGAGAGCTGCTAAGTAACTAAGAGGAGGGTAGCATCTAGAGAGTGGATCCACTGGACAGAGGTAATTCGCATCCTGGGAAGGACAAAGCAGGACAGTGAGAGATTTCGTCATGCAAGTCAGAACAGAGTGGAATTTAAAACTTAGGAATGGTTTATTTCTGGAATTTTCCATTTAGTATTTTCAGACTATACTTGACCATGGGTAACTGAAACCATGGAAAGTCAAATTGCAGATGAGAGATATGGGGGACTACTGTGCATCATCAAAGGTATTTTTACAATGAGAACATCAGTTTCAAAGACTTGAAGGTGTGGGTCTGGTAAGGCACAGCCTACTACTACAGGATAGGACCTTCTTTACTAGACACACAGCAAATGATTCCCTCCCAAACCCCGTCCGACTTACCACTTGCTTTCTTGGACACTCCTGGTACTAACCCTGGAGCGTTGGGTTCTTTGGAA
>NW_012101643.1:651022-658492 GCF_000951045.1 Mandrillus leucophaeus | reverse complement strand
AAAAAAAAAAGTGCATTTAAGGCTGGGCACAGTAGCTCATGCCTGTAATCCCAACACTTTGGGGGACTGAGGCAAGAGGCTTGCTTCAGGCCACAAGTTTGAGACAAGCTTCAACATAGGGAGACTCCATCATAGTGACCTCAACATAGTGAGACCCCATCTCTACAAAAAATAAAAAATAAAAATAAATAGGTGAATAAAGTGCATTTCATTACCCCATGTGCCTAATGAATACTCTATTGCTCATTTCTCTCATTGCACCAAATTCTGCTGGACAGTTCAGAATATCACCTACTCAGAATCTCAACTGATACATTTTTTTAAGACACCCACAGCTAATCCATCACTATCAGAAGTTCGTTCACCCCTTCGTCAAGATTGCCATGGCCAGCCCTATCTCATTAAATGGCACCAGCAGCTACCCAGTTAATCAACACGCCCCTCCCACAAAAACAAACAAACAAAAAACAACAACAAAAAAAAAAACAGGTCTACTGTTGTTTCAACTTCCCCACTTACCACCTGACATTAAATTTATCAGCAAATCTCAGGAGCTCTACCTTTCAAATATATTCAGCATGCAACTAGATCTCATTAACTCCATTGCCAAAATTTTAATAATTTACCATTATTCTTACCTAATAACATTCGCATTTGCATCCATTCTTCTGTTCTCTTCTATATTCCTTTTCATACACAGCAGCAGAGTAATCTTTCAAAAATTTAAATCAAACTACATCATTTGCTTTTTCAAAACTCTCCAAAGGCTTGCCAGCGTATTTGGGGAAAAAAAATCCACACTCTGCACATAGCTTATAAATTCTACATAAAATTGTCCTTTCCTAAATTCCAGACATCTTATGCCACATGTGAGCTCTTGCCCAGCCTTGTGGGCTACCTGTTGGTTCCTCTAACACTTCCTTGCTTTTGCGCTGGCTGCTCTCACTGCCTGAACTTTCTTCCTCCAGATCAATATCTATTTTATTCTTTTATTTTAATTCAGTCTCTGTTTATGTATTGTTTCCTCAGAGTGCTCTTCGGTGAGGACACCATGTAAAATAACATTTCCTCCATTCGGGTGGGTAGCTTCATATCAGTTTACCTGCTTCATTTTTCTTCTTAGCACTCACCACTTACTTCAGTTATATTTCCTTATTTACTGCCTATCTCTCACACTAGAATGCCAACCCAGAAAGAACTGGAACTTTCCCTTTCTCATTCAGTGTTGGCCTATGGTGTGTGCTCCATAAATATCTGTGGCATTACTGAGTGAATGAGAGCATTACCATGAGATTGCAGAACCCCAGTAAAAGTATATAGTCCAAGGAGACTTGCATCCTTGGGATTTTGTTAGGCTATTAACAGGAAATGAGGCATCATTCTGATTAATGCCAAAAAAGAGAAGATCCGTTCCTTTCCTGTTTGTCTGGTACAGCGTTGTGTTTCTTATTCCTTCATTTTTCTAAATTTTATCTTATTAAATATTGACAAATTATAATTCTATATATTTATGGGATACCAAGTGTGCTTTGATACATGCAGATAATGTGGAAGAACTGGCCCAAGCTAATTAACATACCTTCCACCTCACCTACTTACCATTTATTCATCCTGTCTGAAACTTTGTGTGCTTTGAGTAACACTTCCCTATTCTCCCCACCCTCAGCCTCAGGTAACCACCATTCTGTTCTCTGCCTTTATGAGCTGGATTCTTTTAGATTCCACGGATTTACATTCCAACATAAAGATGTCCGTGCTTTGGACTCAAGGCCATGTACAATGTGTTGTTGTTTTCAATAAAAACACTAGAATGGAAGCAGTTGTTATAACTGATGAACACCAGATGTCACATTTCTCACTAGTCTATAAGACCAGACACACAAAGATCTAATTATGTCCCATCGCTTCGAGCAGTGTCTGACTGTTTTACCCATGAACAACATCCTGCATCCCTGTGAGTAGCAGAAATTCTAAATAGTTAAAAACTGCCAAAGTTATAGGGAGCTATTGTTAAAATATTTTATTTTACGGGGATAATTATTATTATAATGACGATGCTGTCCATACCTTATTTTCAACATGTATTATTAGTTGTAGTAGACAGAGCTTTGTGTTTATGCTTACTTAGAGTCAGGTTGGTTATTTAAAGTAATCTAGACCCAAATAATTAGATAGACTTCTACATCGTATTGTGTATAGGAAAGTTAATTACATCCATCCAGTGCACACGTTTATTATTAGCTGATAAAAAGGAAATGGCAAAGGGAAATTGAATTTTTATGCATAAATGATTGCTAACAATCTAGAGGATGTGAGTGAGATTTAGGATTTCATTTATAGTTACTTCTTGGCTTCTTCCAATTATTTTCTCCAGTTTCAAGATTCTAAAATTATTCATTTTCCTTCTATTACATTACTATTAAAAAAGCAGACTTTAGTAACCATTTATATTCAATGGTTCATTCAACAGATAAAATAAAGTTGAGTTTACTTTCAGTATTATGCCATTTTTTCCTCCCCCCAGACAAAACAAAACATGAAAAGAATATAGACATTCCATAATGTCAAATTTTGTTTTTAAGTTTCAAAAATGCTTTGATATTTATGGCATGAAACCCTCATTACCATTTGTTTAATATGTGTCAACTTTTATTTTGTATGAGGAAAAAATCATTTGTTTAGAACTGATTTAATATAAGACGTTGAAGCCGCGTCATATGATAAAACTTGGGAAAATAATCCATTGAATATTTTTCACAGAGCATATAGATGTTAAAATGCAGAACCAGAAACACATTAGATTTGGAACTTAACATGCAAAATGAGGATATTTATTTTCCTTCCTCAAAGCTGCAGTTCAGAGCTTGGGAACGCTAACAGACGACTCACTGTTAGAGCCATTGGGTCTCGATTTTCTTCCCCCAAATTAGATGTCCCTAATTATACTAGCAGTTTTATGGCTCCCAGTGTTTCAGTCTTTGTTTTAGCTGTGTTGTGCTTGGAATGCCAAATTATTAGGACCCTGAATAGTAGATCATCGAGGGCACCTTTGCCTGGGGAACCATTGTCCACAGTTTAATCACCTGCCACACATAGTAGAAATGAGAATGAGAGCTTTACCTGCTTAACCCTTACATTCTCGCATTTAAAACTTAGTTAAGATGGAAACTAAAAAGCACAGAAATAATGCAAATGTGAGAATCATGTAGTGAAAACTCCATTGTAAAACTTCTTACCCCGCCCCCACGGATAATACTATACAAAATGCATAAAGCTCCTGAAAGGCATACAACAGTTTAAAACTTTTATAAAGATATGGATGTTGTGTTAGGAAGAGTCCTGAAACAAAGTCAGAATCCCTGGTGTCCAGTTCCGTTCCTGCTTCTGAAAGGGTATATGGCTGGGTAAGATGTTAAGCCTTTCTTTCATAAACTTCCTTTATGAAAGAAACTTTCATGAAAACTTTCTTTCTGTTTCCATGTGAGCTGTAAGTTTTCATATGAGTAACATAAAGGGGGTGACTAGATTTCCTCGAAGGTTGCCATCGTTTTTGGAACGTAGTGGGTGCATTTAACTGAGCCTGAGGCTGCGCCTGTGCTATCAAGAAACAAATGGTGGAAAAAAGGAAATGAATACAATCGGGGGGTTTTCCTTGCAACACAAAAATGTATTTCAGACTTGGAAAAAGATAAAACGAGGATAACAATGTATGTTTTTTATAAAGTTCCTGCATGTTCCGGTAAGTCTGCTTGTGCGTCATCTGATATTTGTTGTGACAGTTAATTTGGCCAACAGTCCATAGTCAAGGTTAGAATTTAATCTGCAGAAATGTATAAAACACTGTGATTTCACCACCTGTAAAAAGTCAACTAGTCTTCTAATTTAGCAATTTTGTTTACACATCCCTTATACAAATGACTACATAGATCTCAATTTTTTCAAATGTTGTTGAATATTCCCCTTAATCTACCCTCTGATTCTTTCATTAACAAGTTACATAAAGTGTAGACAGGCACAAATGTATAACTTTTGGCTTGAGAACTGTACTTTATCAATATTCTGGATCCACTTTGCACCAAATACCACTTAGACTCTATTCACTAAGTAAAGTAACCTACTGTCTTAGCATTTTTATGCTTTGGCATGATGACATTTGCCTTATTATAATTTATTTAAGTATATGCCTGTGTTAAAATATTTCAGGGAGCCAAAAAGTTGTTTCCTAAACACATCAGCACAGGCCAGATACCAGGGTCACTGTGTGTGAATTTGCCTTGTCTCTTTCAAAGCTGATTTTTTTGATGCTGAGAGCTTGACCGTGGTGTTGTGATGCTCCAACATTTAATTTAGAAATCGCATTACGTCTTGATTCTGTCACCCCGCATGTCTGGAGGTGAAGGGCTGAGGTATGGAAGTGAAGTAGATCTGGATCCCTTCCACGTTCCTGCAGCCATCTGTGAAAAGCATTGTCTTGCTGTGTTGTGAAATGTGCATTTCCTATCTGTTTTCCCATTACTAAATTGTGTAACTTCATTGTATAATGAGAAACCAAGAGCATTGTAGTGGTAGCACGGAGAAGAAATACTTTTCTTATAATTTTGGACTCTTACCATTGTTCTTTCATTTTTTCCTTCTACAGAATCAAGGGTGGCCACCCTGTTTTATGAAAAGAAGTGCATTAGGTGTGAAATACTGGAATACAACATACCATTACAGACATGTCGCCCTGGCATCCTGAAAGCCTAATTTGACTTGCCATATGGCCAATGTGACAGAGAGAGTGATCATTGAATACTGACAGAGCCCTGACTGCAGACTCCACTGTGCCCCTCCTGGCTCAGTGTCCTTCTAATGACACAACTCTTCAATGTACTTCCAGGCCAATCAATTTCATCTTCTCTACAGTCACATGTGTGCATGTAAAATGTCAAGTATATGTTCTAGATTGAGCTTCCTATCTTATCTGTCTTATTTCTCCTTACCACCCACTGTTGATTCATCGTCAAAGCAAAAATGTTTGTGGAACCAAAATGATGACAGGTTCCCACTGTTTTCTTTATATCGGTTACTGTAGGAATAGAGTTTATTGCAGCAACCCTAGTACCTCGTTCAGTGTCTTCCATTTAGTGTACCTATATGTATAAATTAAATTGAATTGAATTCTCTTTTCTATAGCAATGGTTTTTGTTTTCTTATTGCAATGTCGTGTTTTTCCAATTATCCTCTCCCTATTCTTCTGTGTCTTTTACCTAGGCATTATTGGCACTGGACTGCCAACTTCGGATATGTTTTCTCATTTTGTACTTGTTTCTGTGTTTTATATTTCTGCTTTTATTGCAAAGGCTTTCAATTCATGGCACTATCTTTAGCCCTCTCGTTACTCAGTATAGTGCACACTGTAGAATGGCCATTCTGTATATTGTCTGGATGACATGCTGCTGTATGAACATAACCCAAGCTTTTTCTTTCCCAGGCTTCACTTTCATTTCCTTTCTGTTTCATTTCAAGTCCACACAATACTCCTTATTTCCAGGGATCATTTTCTGAAGCTGTGGATAGACTTCAGGAGAGAGCTAATTTAGTACGCCTAAAGCAGCATCATTTAAATGTGGAAGGCACTGTTTTTGTATTCAGTTGGTTAATGGGTGTACTTTTTCAATGCTGAAGCAGGAATAGTGCCAGCAAGCAAACTTTACGGAGAGTACATGACATGCTTTTCTGTTTTCTAGTTTCTACTGATTCATCAGAAAGGGGCATTGTTCTATGATCCTTACTGCAGTTTCAAAGCAGATCTACATTCCATAGCTTCCTCATTTCAAATGACCAGTGTATCGCTAACTTCAAAAATGTGCTCTGTGTCACTTTTTAAAACAAATCAGAATCTTCCATGTGCTAACTTTTCCATGCTTTTGAAGTTGCTAGAAGCTTGATAACATGTCTTCTGTAACTCTTAGCTCTCTTTATTTCTAGAGCACAGTGTGGTATTGACAAACATAACCGTTTACTATTCTAACACTTTGTACCTAACTGAAAGAAGGGGATCTGATTTTGCAAGGAAAAACCCAGAAAATGTATCACACATCAGAGGATAAGCAAGGGCTGCCTGAAAGCATTTCATATAATATTTATTGGAAAAGTTAAAAGCAAAACTACTGAATTGATCTCTCAAAGCAGATTTCTAAGTTACAATATACAAAGGATTAATACTGTGTGAAGCACTAGAGTTCTGTTGTATGAATATGGTAGCTCAGAGCTCAAAACCCACAGTAACGTGGATTTCACAAAAGGCCTTATCATTTAGTTGGGGAGAATTTTTACACAGCCGACAGTGTTCCTTTAAAGCGTGTTCATGAATGCTGTCCGATCACCCCACAGATGGTGAAAATGTGTCCTCCTTCTGAATAAGAAGCGAGCACCCAGCAGGGGTTATAGGAGGGTTTCAGTTCTAATTGGAGGCAAGTAGTTCTGTATCTCCTGGTTCACCAGCATATTCATGGAGATCAATTTTTTTTTAAGAGATGGTGTGTCACTCTGTCACTGAGGTTGGGATACAGTGGCACAATCACAGCTCACTGTAGCTTTGACTTTCTGGGTTCAAGCGATCCTCCCACCTCAGCCTCCCAAGTGGCTGGGATTATAGGCACAAGCCACTGTTCGTGGTGGGAAATCAATTTGGAGACAAAAAGGTATAAAGTTAACCTATTTTCTTATCCAAGGAATCAATAATATTTCAAAAACCAGTGAATATTTATGCCTGAGAAAAAGTGTTCCTCATTTTTTCCTTGTCTCTCTGCTGACTGAACTGAGAATCTAGGTCTGAAGAACTGCAAAGGATCTTTAAAATTAAGCACTTTTAAAAGCCTTGACATTTTGTATAATTATTCAGATGGACCGCTTGTTCACATTTCTTAAAGGTATTGATAGTTAACTGGATATCCGCAAGTCTGACTCTCTCTACCATAAGTGGAAAAAGAGACTGGAGAGTAATGAGTTTCTATAAGACTGAAAGGAAACCCTGTATATATTGATCTGCTCTCATACTGCTGAGTTCTTTGACAGGTTCTTAAAGACACAAAGAACTCATGGGCTGGTTGCATAGGAGGTCTGCAACGAGCTCCTGAAATCACATCTTTAAAAAGGCAGCTCAGAACATTGGCTGTTTGGAGAAAGCAGGTCCTCCCAGGGAGGAAGAGCAACACTTCTCCTGAGCCTCATACTGTTAGATAGATCCCCAAGCAACGGAAGCAGCTTCAGATGTACTTGCTATCCGTAACTGGTCATTTTCTCCACAAAACAAGGTGACATGATTTGGAACTCTCTATGAGAAGCCAAGGAGGTAATTCTGAATCATGTCATCTCACAGTTATGGCAAGAAGATTCTGTAGGGGAGAACACATAATTTCTTTTCTTTCCCTTTTTGGGTTCTTAGTTGAGACACTCTGCTGAAAACAAAAGTCAGTTTAAGAAAAC